>NC_133205.1:39258012-39373012 GCF_958299795.1 Porites lutea
CTTTCTTCTTTCGTTTTTTACAAATGTTTGCAAAAATTTTTTCCGTCTTCTTCTTCTTCTTCTTGTTCCTCCTCTTCTTCTTCTAATTATTATTATTATTATTATTATTATTATATTTTTTAATGAATTATTTTTCATACAAATATTTTATTTTTTTTCATTTTCCGGGATGTTTGAGAATGTTCCAGAATATTCGATGTTCCTGGTTTTATCGACGGCCGCGTTAACAAACATTGCGCAATTTTTACAGACCCCTATTAAGCGGACACCCTCTATTAAGCGAACACTTGGGAAGGTCCCGAAGGTGTCCGCTTAATAGAGTTTTCACTGTATTTTTATTCTTGTAGCTGTTAATTTGCATTAAATTTTTTTAGTATTTATATGTATTATTATCATGTTATTATTATAATTAGAAGTTGACTAGTTTTCTAAGCAATTTTCGTTTGTTTGTTTTAGGGCGAAGTAGGAAAAGGACTCAAGCTAATCCAAGAAGCAATTGATTTGAGGAAGGAGCTTGGAGTGCCTCTGTATGTAGCAGCAGGTTATTGTGATCTTGGAAGTGAGTATCTACTTCCTCCATTATGACTTCTGTTTTTTGTTTTTTGTTTTTTTTGTTTTTTTCATTTCTTTTCGGTCAAAACATGGCAAATAAATCTGAATGACTTGAAATATCATATGGCCTGGATACCCGCCCCTTCTTAATCACCACTAACGTGCCTTATGTCGATGATGGTCAGTTTGAGTTCCAGCCAGTGATGTACGGAAGGAGAGACCACAGCCACACCCCCTAACAAGGCCGGGCTTTGATATGGTCCTAAAGTCAGTGGTAAAAGATTGCCCTCATCACATCTTGCCAAACATTACCAACCCAGTTTTTTAGCACATACTCCTTAAGTCAATAAACGTGAATAAACAGCTATTGTAGGCCGCAGCGCTTGGAAACGACGTTGATCGATGGTCTTTTCCCCAAGAAGCCTCTTTTACAATCAAATATACCAACGATCAACCTCGTTTCCATCGAATCAATGGTATATTGCTTGCATCTTCCAAATTTTTTCATAGCCGGTTGGTTATGAAGAACTAATCGGGGAATTGGAGCCAATCAAGAGAATGCTAAATATTTTGCATGAATATGAAATTATATACATGATCTTTTTTTTTAACCGATGTAAATTTAATTCTGAAAAGCCCCTTTAGGATTATCGACGAGTTGTCTGATTGCGTTTTGTTACCATTAAAATTAACCCTATCTTTTTTCTTGTTTTAGACGCCCATAGAAGGTCCGGGGATCATAAACAAGCAATCCGCATTTGGCAGACAGAAACTTTACCAGTTTATAAAGATGTGCTTGGTGACCACCCTTGGACAACTTCGATCCTGCGATACATAGGCAGTTCGTACAGGTGCCTTGCGGAGTCTGAATCTGTCGATTCTGGAATGGCTGATCTAGCTGAAATGTACAGCAAAGAGGCTCTAGAATTGCGAATCAAGTTGTTAGGAGAACATCAGGATACCGCTCGATCCCATGTTGACCTTAGCGACATCTTCTACATTAAAAAAGAATTCAAGTCAGCTATGAAGCAGCTTGAAAAGGCCATTAAAATCCAGAAAGAGGTTTTAGGTGAAGAACATAAGACTACGAAAGAAACAAAAAAAAAGTTGACGGAAATACAGTTAATGGAACAATGACTGATGCACCTTTATTTACAATACTATAATCCTCTCTAGTAGACATAGACATAGACATAGTTTATTTAGACACAGTTAAAACATCGGTATAAAACGATAATGAAAATCTAAAGTACTGGTTTACGTGTTTGCCGTGTTGGTGCCTGTTGATGAATATAAGTCGTTGATTCCCTTTTTAAACCTTTTAAGGGTTAACGGCTTACGTAGTTCGGATGGCAGTCCATTCCAAAGGACAGCCCCTGAATACCCAAGACTTCACTTTAAGATAGTCAGTTCTTGGTCTGGGTACATATAAGATGTTCTCAGAGCGACGGATATTGTAGTAAACGTCATGAATAGCGAACATATCTTGCATGTAAGGGGGCATGTGCTTGTTAACCGTTTAGAACATGACAGCTTCCTTTTGTTTTGTTCGGCTAATCGAAACCCTATCCCATCCAAGCATGTCCAAAAGAAGACCCGAACTAGCATCATAACTAGATTTGATAATTCTCCTTGCTGCAAGGTTTTGTAATTTTTGTAGTTTATCGTTCAAAGTTTGGCTGATACCATCCCAAACACTACAGCAGTACATAAAGTGAGGTTCCCTAGTTTAGGCCTGATAGATTTTTGTAGCTGAGTGTGTGTTGAATAATGGTCTCACACGCTTCAAGGCCAGGCTTCAATATGCGTAGACTAGGAGAGGGTCTCGTCAATTTTTAGACCAAGAGACTTTGAGAAGTAAACCCCTTGTATTTCCTTGCCTTTGATAGAAACCTCAGCTTGGGTTTGCAGCCTCTGACGGGAGCCAATGATCATGAATTCAGTTTTAGCGACATTTAGCCTACGTTTCTTAGCTTTAAGCCAATTGTTAACGTTGGCTAACTCGGTGTTCATCATTATTTCAAGATCATAGATTAGTTCGTCGGGACTGCAAAGCTGATACTGATGTCATCAGCAGACATTCGAGCGGTGCCGTTGTTAAGAGAGATTGGCAAGTCATTTATGTGACGCAATAGGAAAAGAAATGGACCAATTAGAGAACGAGGGACGCCGCAAGTAATTTGACTAGCGGTGAATAGGTGGCCATTGACACTATATTGTTGACTCCTAGAAGATAGGTAGGTTATGAACCAGCTGACAGAATTTTGGTCGAGACCATATTTGACCAATTTCGGGATAACAATTTCATGGTCAATAGTGTCAAAGGCTTTCTTTAAACCGATAAGAATCACCCTATTAAGGAGAAAGTTGTCAATATTAACACACCAGTTGTTTGTGGCTTCAAGCAGCGCAGTTAGAGTAATGTGCAACGACAGAAATCCAGACTGGCATTTTGACAATAGATAGTTTGTATTTAGATAATAGTATAATTGATCATAAACTGGTTTCTCGTAAATTTTTGGCAATAATCGGGATAACCAAGGTAGAGCGTTCAGCTTACTACTGTTCTTGAAAAGTGGGGACACACTTGATTTCTTGTTATCATGTAAAAAGAATTACCGGCGAAAGTGATCGGCTGAATATAGCAGTAAGGGAGGGTGCAAGACTGTCTCCGCCTAATTTAAAGAGCTTATAGACGGAATTTTGTTAAGCCCCAGTAACCTTGTTCGTGTCAATTTTTCTTAAAAGTGTAAGGACGTCATTAATGGTTATTTCACGGCAGCTGAAAGAACTGCTAGTTTGCTTTACGTAGGTTAGCGGGTCTACATTTGAATTAAACATTGTGATTAGCTAGGTCTTTGCCGATTCTGGTTAAGTGAGAATTAAAAGCCTCAGCGATATCAGGGCCCTCAGCACCTGTTCCCCTATTTTAACTGGCTAGTTGAGCCGGTTACTCTAGTTAGTTCGTTGATCAGTTGATTTAGGCCGTAAAAGTAGATAATATTTAGATGATAAGTGTTATGGTCAGTTGGCCCTGGCAACATGTCATGATTTATATCGCCTAAAAGGTAGAATTCCAAGCCCTTAACATCTACTTTACCGATAATATCCTCGAATACACCTAATAGAGCAACAGGTGATTCGGACCGGTACCACGTGTTTACAAGGAAGGGCTAAAACAACAACGACTACGAGCTTTATTTGCATGACCATACAAGCTAGTATTGCAAAAGCTTTTTTTAGGAATCAAAATTACAACACAGGGAAATTACGTTACTTTGATAATAATTTGCCACGAACATCAAAACAAGCTGAAATATAGTTTGTGAATTGTATATTGATAAAGTAATTAGAAGAGTTCATTAATCAATCCGTTTATACATAATTAGGTAATATTTGGAATCAGAGTCTTGACGTTATAGTAAAATGTATTCCTAATCATAGAGTATGTAGGACATTGAAAAAGAAAGTGAATTTCGTCTTCTATTACATTGCATCCACAAAAAGGGCAATGCCTATTATCCTTCGTAGTTTGATTGTATCTGCCTATTTCTATCATTAGTTTGTGATTGCTTATTCGTAGCTTTACTAAAGCCTTTCTCCCAGCTGTTCCTCTTGTAAAGTCTACGTAACTAAAGGAGGTATGATCGGTTTTAAAAGATCTATAAAATTCAAGTTTTTGAGAATGTTGAAAGGTGTTTTGCCAATATGAGATATATTCCTGTTTCATTGAACTTACATAGCTTTTTACCATAGCTCTATCTAATAAATCAGGATTAAAGTCAGGAAGCTTCAAGTATTCTGATATATTCATTAAATGACAGTGGAAGCTATTTTTGCCATTACAGTGTAAGTCAAATGACATTAAAAAAGTTTGTTTGACGAGAGATTCCTCAACTTTAGACTGTATATACAAAATGTATTTGAGAATTTTTTGATTGATAGTGATACTTAAAGGAAAACGACCAAGCTCTGCTCCACAAGCTATATTAGAAGCTTCGTTGTTTACCTCCAAGTATCCTTTACAAAATTGAAGATGTGCCTTCTCGATTTGTGAGCCCGTCCCAGGTCTTAAAATCTGGTTTGGCACACACACCTCAAATTTCACTGTTATATGTTAGAATAGCGGAGATCATAGTATCAAATCTTTTGCAGGCGAGAGCTGCTTTTAGTTTGCTAAGATTCGTGTGTCGTCTCAAGCTGAAGAGGGCATGAAGAGCTTTCTCCTTGAGATTATCACGTGACACTGAAACATTTCCCGATGAGGACATTCGAAGGGCTTAGAATGGGGTTTGCTTGTACCCCTTGGTACATAAAATCAGCGAAATAGTGTTGATCATCTGAGATGATACGTTGATTTCAAGAGATTTGACAAGCTGGCTAGTATTGGAAGCTTCCGCGACGGTCAACGAGCGTGTAGAGCTTTAATATCCTTAGTAATGAAGCCCGCTGTAATTGGCCTCACCTTCGATCAGCTGTTGCGGAGTCCGTGCCGACACCCTTCTTTACGTTATATGTCTTTTTTGTTTTTCCGGCGAAGGTAATAAAATAAGAGAATTCCTCGACTGAGTCGAATGCTAGTCTTTTTCTTGTTATCGACAGAATTGATCGTGAAATTGGAAGTCCCAACCCTAAGCAGTATTTAAAAATAATTTCGTACATATCAAGTTGTTGTTTTTTTCTTTTTTTTTTTTTCAATTGTATCTTAACAGCTTAAAAAATTAACAAGTAATCAACGCCCAAAATCAACATAAATCAATTTTCAAGGTGCACTAGAAACGAGAAACCTATTATAACTGATT
This sequence comes from Porites lutea, assembly GCF_958299795.1. Classification (NCBI taxonomy): domain Eukaryota; kingdom Metazoa; phylum Cnidaria; class Anthozoa; order Scleractinia; family Poritidae; genus Porites; species Porites lutea. The sequence goes on from NC_133205.1 coordinate 39,263,367, forward strand.
ATTTTCACAATTGTCAATATACTGAATAATCTTGATTTCTCTGGGCTACATAAAAGATAGACATAAGGCGAAAACGAACCAAAAAGATCTTCAGTTTTTAAAAATTGCGAAAAAAAGGTTTTTATATCCTGCTTTTAAATATGTACTTCTTTGAAGTGACAATTGTTAGCCAGCTAAAGTTATCTTAGTTTCTTTCACACTTAAGTATTAACTAAAATCGGTTTGACATGGCGACTAGTGACCAAGTACCTCAGGTCACAAGCAGCTCCCACTCTGTTGCGAGGTAGACATAACCCCTTGACGGAGGTTTAGCCTAGGACCAGAGTCCTTGGAAAGGAAAAGGGCGAATAACGAGCCCATCCGGAATCAAGGGTTGAAGGATTACCCTGCTTAGATTACTTGCAGTCCAACTAATATCTTAAAATCCGTCCAGTGAAAATCTAGTCAGTGCTATTGCAAAAAACGATGTACAATAACGGATTAGGACGGGACGAGACCCTCACACCCTCGTTATCGCGGCCCACGGCTTCGCTGCTTATAGCTCGCGTATAAATTGGGTTTAATACGTTTCCCCGTTCTTTGGCTTTTTTTTTTTTTTTTTTTCATCAAAAGCCTTGGAACAGATTCTCGAAAGTCTCGATAACTTTTCCAGCCCGAAAGCAAATACTCAAACCAAAATCGCGGGTCCAAGCTCGGAATCCAGTATATTTTGTTTTACCAACTGGTATTTTTACCACAGTTATCTTCAGAACCATTGAATCCTCTTTTGTGAGTGTAAAAAGCAATCAGTAGTTTTCCGGCCCGTTAAGGGTACACACGACTGTTCCCAGGCAATCGGAACGGCGCCTTTCATTCCTGTTGTTTAGACCAGAGTACATAGTCTTTCGCCTTCAAAGCCTGCGCTTTCATGACGGAACGGTAGCCTGGTACAAGACTCGATTTAAGGGCAAATAAAGAACCAAGCCGGAGTAAGGGGCAAACCAAGCGGGGGTTTTAGGACTCATAAGTCCCCTGCTCGGTTGCTTCGCTTCTCGATTTTGTTTTTTCTTACGCTGTTATTTGCCTTTTACCTCCATCATGCAAGGGGCCTGATTCAAGGAAAGCGGAACAGCGGCTTTCAGTCCTTTCACTTACCTCGCCTGCGACTGTATAGACTGTAAACTATATGCAACAAACACGCAATAAGATTTCGGTGAAATGAGTTGAACGACAGAAAATAGGTAGAAAATAAGAGCAATTTATGAAGTCTTCGCATAAAAATTATAATAATACTAATTCTTCAAATAGTCACATATTTTGTGCAAGAGTCTTATCTACCGTAGTTGGTTGTGATACCCAGGCCCTCAGCGGAGTGTATATGATAGACTGATTTCCCAATGATTCTCAATCATAATTCCCAGAGCGAAGGCCGTACGCAAACACGGACGTTCCGCAAAGAAATTACGCCAGCTAGTGGCGATTAGGATAGAGGATGGGAGTGGGAGTAAAGAGTGCCATATCTAGAAACCGAAGACCGCGCCGATCTCGAGCAAAGAGTGTCATCACGCTTATCCAGCGGAACCGACCCTATGCCCGTTTCACTGGACAAGCGTAACTCGTACTCTGTGAACGAGATTCGAAACTGCGCATAAACGTCTCTGGCACCCAGGGTGAAGGGCTGAGGGGCGATGCTGCTTGTATGAAAAATAGAACCGCGTAAGAGGTATAGTGAAACCAGCGGAAGTCCGGCAGCAGCGGCAGCCGCAGTCGGTTTATGAAAAAAAGGTATGAAAGTTCTGTTTTAATTAGGCAATAAAAAAAGCAACAAATGTAAATCTTATTGGGCAAAAGGGGGCTTAGCCTGCAAATACCCGCAGCTTTTTATCCTCGCTCCTCGCCGGAAGAGACGTTCCTTCCGGTGAGGAGAAAAGAGGGACGACTGTATTCGCAGGTTAATGGGAGCTTTATTGGACCAATTTTAAAAAAAACCACTAAAGAAGACCCATGTGGGTGTGGCTCGAGCTTTGTTTGAGCCCTTGAATACCTTGTAAAAAAAGACCCACAAAACCTATTTACAATTACTTAATCATAGAAAAAAGCGAAAAGAAAATAAATACATTAGCCATATAGGGATTGTTTGGCCATGAAAATATTGCATTTTGATAATCCTGGAAATACTTTTGCAGTCATTTTAGGAAAGTTCAATTGGCCACTGTAAAGACATATTGACTCTCATCCTATTGTAAGACCAGCTCCCTGGATGGAATGAGTGCGCCGAATTTATTCCTGTTCAGGTTTTTTTCTATTCTCTTGTTTTCATTTTTCTATGACAACTTTACTGTAATAAGGTGTATAATAGAGGATGTTAGCATCAACAACGAGTACGAGTACGAGAACGACTTCAAGCCGTACTCGTACTCGAAGTCGTTTTTCTCTATGTTAGCGATGACACCGAGTTCGAGTTTATAGAAAATAAAATTATGGGATTCCGCATGACTGGGTGCCAAATTTGAGTCGAGGTAGCGCTTCCACAACAATTTCGAAAACAAAAAATGACTCTAAAAAAACGTTCAAATCGAGGTAACTCGAAGAATGGTTAGTCGCGGTCTCAAAACACGCTAAAACCCATCAAATTCAACACAACAACCACACTGGATAAAGAAGTAAGTATTCTTTATTGATATCTTCAACTGTTGGGATATTTCGACCAAATAATGGCAATTTTCGGGGTTATTTCGTTAGCCTGTGGGGCCTGTGGAGAGACATGAAACTTTCCCGGGTAAATGCAAATGTACTCTGTGTAGGAAATATCGTGTTCGGTTGCTTTTCCTCGACTTCAAAAGCAGTATTTTATATAAAACATAATATAAGGAATGTTCAAGATGATAAAGAGAGGCTAGAAACGAAAAGAAACTGCATTAAACGATCGGAATTTACCTTTGAAAACCAGCTCTTCCCAGTCGTTCTACCCACTTCGAGTTTTTGGTGAGAACTCGTCGTAGTGCAACTTGATAGGACGACTTGAAAACGTGGAGATGCGCAGAACGGATAGAACTCGTACTCGTTGTCGATGCTAACATCCTCTAATATACAACTAGGGGTACCTTCCGGCAAGTGCTAACGACGAGAATTCGTTTTTCTTTTGTGGAATGTGCCTATTCAGATCTTAGCGATATTTTTTTCATAATTTTAGAGCTTTAAAGTGGATTCCGCTATATAGAAAAGGATGGCACCCAGCTTCAAAACTACAACGTTGGCACATTCTAGGCTTTCACTCTTATTAAACGATAACAACATGGCTTAAAGCTTTGTTGGTAAATATGAGCAAGTTAGTACTTTCATTGTATCAAAACTATAAACGTTAGAAAGAAAAATATAGTTCAAATGAGGCCTTTGACTGCTGAAATTAAATTCCGAGCAACAGCGTCATCAGGGGTAAGAAAATGTTTCGAGTGGTAATATACATAAGAAAAAATTGGTGTAAAGTAAAATGTGTGAAAAGTGCAAGAATGGGGCGGAATGTAACAGAGGTATAAAAATATAAATCTGAATAAAATACAAAGATCTGATGAGCGAGTGTCACAGGACAAAGAGTCTCTTGAAAGGCATAATAATAGTCTTCAAAACAAAAGGTCCGTAAGTTCGTTGCATTGCTCACGGGAGTTTTGGGCTATCTCAATGTAAATCGAGGAGTAAAAAAACATACTGGTTGATAAAATCTCTCGAAAGACGTAAATAAATTCTAAAAAAAAGAGTCCGCAAATACGTTACATTCCTCACGGGAGGAATGGCTCAATGTAAATCGACCTGCGAAGAACACGCTGGTTCTGATAAAAGTTTTGAGAATGTAACCCTATACCTTGATGAACTACCGCTTAAAATTCAATTCACGAAGGAAAAGAGAACACTGAAAACCCTGGTTCCGAGTCATCGAGCTGCAAAGAACAAGCTGGTTTTGACAAAACTTTGAGCGTAAAAACCTATTCCTTGATCAGCTGCAGCTTTAAACCCAATTTATAAAGCAAAGTAGAGCACTAATTGCTCTTTCAAACTAGAAATCGTATTTAAAGCTTGCTCACCTGTTAGGTCCTCTAGAGCAGACAACGAACAGCTGCACACACTGAATCACCCAAATTCGGTCCACGAGTTGTAAATACAAGACCATGACGTCACTACCCAAATATGGGGTCTTACTTACACCCAAATATGGTCAAAAATGCAAATTCTAGAGGGTTACGCAGAATTTGAGAGTTTTTGCCTACATTGCGCTGCGTTATAATTCTGCCGCCAAGTCGACCTCGCTTCTTAGCTCGGTTACCTCGTTGGCAATAACTTACTCAACCAATTGACGATCCATGTAGTGAATAGGGTTCGAAATAAAAGGGGACAAGTTTAAAATTAAACATTTCTTTAAAAATCAAATATTCTTAGGAGTAAAAAATATAAAACAACTTCCAAAAAGATACAGACTCCTAGTAAAACAGTATCTTCAAAATATTACGGTCAAGCTAGTCGCCATTTCGTTATGATAAAAAATAAAGAAAAATTGACGAAAAGTTAATTTTATAACTCGGGACTAGCTTGCGAAGGCGACGTCAGTTGAGTTGAAACAGGAGGTCCTGGTTGAAAATAATATGAAACTTCAGCAACAACAACGGCGACATCAACGAAAACCTCACCAAAAAGGAAAGTAACGTTCTTTTTTCTTCGATTTTTCAAAGGCGATAAATTTGAGAGGTCCATGTCCACCCTGAAAAGTCGCAAAAACAAATTTCATGTCTTCGTCGTAAAGTGACGTCAAAAAATGTTCAACTGTGATGCACGAGTAAAGTTGTCAGGCGCTTTCCATTTTATAGAGATTTCGGAAATTTCGGTTGGAAATATAAATGGAACACACGTTTATCCGGCGTTCCACTGGAAAATTCCAGAAATTCCAGGGAATAAGTGGAATTTTGAAAAACTGGCTCTTTTTCTCGTTGGAAACTTATCCTATAAAAAGTGTGTTCCAATTATGGGTCTTCACAAGTTGACACAAGCCATATCTGGGCCGCCATTTTGATTTTGTGGACGGAAAAGGGAACGAATGCAACCAGGCGTTCTTCACGCGACGGACATTTCCTCCAAAATGTCCACAAACTTTTGGTAAGTGGAAAACGCCCGTTGATTTGACCACTAAATCTATTGCTTTTTTGACGTTCTTGTTGCCGTCGCCGTCGTGGGTTGTGATTGCGCGCTTGAGCTCCCTAATAAAAAACGGATATGACTTTCTGCGAAATTTTGAAATAACTTTGTACACTGGCATTGAATAATTATTTTAATATCTATCTTTCTTTAAATTGCATCTTTATCGCTTTAAAGTGTACAAGTAAGCAACGCCCGGAAGCAAGGTAAATCAACATCTACAGTTTCTTAAAACCGGGAAATTTAATCAATCACGGAAATATTTACAAAACTCTAAGTATACTTAATATTCTAATTTTCTATGGGCTAAAAGATAAAAGCATTTAAAAGAGAGAACGAACCAAGAAAATCTATAAAATCCGAGAGCCATACAAAAAAAAACAAATTGTACTTAAAACCCTGCGATTATAAAAATGTAACTTTGAAGGGATAATTGTTGGCCTGCAACAATTGTATTTCATTCACGAAAATTAACTTAACTAGGTTCTGTGTGTTACAAGCAGCTTCCATTCGTATTGAAGACAAAACCCCTTGACGGAAAGGTAGACTGAGACCAGGATCCTTAGGAGGGAAAAAGGACGAATAACAACCAAGCCGGAATAAAGGAGCGAACCATGCAGGGGTTTGAGGACTTCCTAGTCCCCTGCTCGGCTTGCTTCGCTCGCCGATTCTGTATGTCTTTATGCTGTTTACGCCACTGCTTGCCTTTTTTCCACTACGCAGCCTGATCCCAGGCAAGGGAAACGGCGGCTTTCAGTCCTGTCACTGTATTGCAAAAAGGGGCGAATCATGCGGGTGTTTAAGGACTCTCTAGTCCCCCACGTCTTTCTTGCTTCGCTCGCCGATTCTGTATTCCTTTAAGCTGTTTACTCCATTACTTGCCTTTGTTCCACCACGGAGCCTGATACCAGGCAAGCGGGAAGGGCGGCCTTCAGTCCAGTCACTTGATGACATTCTTTCTTTCTCCATGTTCTCCAGTTACCGGTATTCTTTAATTGTCTTCCGCTTCCAAAGCTTGCGCTTTTAAAGTAATATGCTTTTGAAATGGTGGTTTGTAATCTGTGAAGTCGATATCAGTTCCATATCTAAGTCTACGAATTTCTCTTCCACGCAATAGATCGTCCTGTTGACAAAACGAGAAGAAATGGAATACACCAGTTTGTTGATTGAGAATGATATGATTGGTTAAAGCTGAAAAATACAGCCGACATTTCGCGACGCCACCACTGGTTTTTTCCGCGAAATGACGTCTAAGAAACGAGCACAGAACTGCCCACATCTGCGTAGTGAGGCGTCCTCAGGATGGAATTTATACCCTCGTTTCTAAAACGTCACTTCACAGGGAAACTAGGGGTGACGTCGCAAAATGTCGGCTGTCGTCTGAGATCATTAACAGTGCTATCAGGGGCGTGGCCTTATATTGTTGGAACATTTGAGTAACTTTGCTCGTGCATGAGCTCAGAAACGAGCAGATGGCTGCTAGATCTGACAATTGAAGAAAACGCAGAATCACTTTACGATAAAATTAGCTGAACGAAAAGAAAAAAACAGATACAAATTATGGGCAGTTAATAAAGTCCGGAACAAAATGATAACAATTACTTATCAAATGTAACACGTCTTGTGCAAACAAGTTCAATACATTTGTATACCATCTGCTCTGACCACCTTGGAGCAGTTGAAATCAACTTATTATTAATTTTGCAGCGCTCGAATTGATAAGCTTCTTTGCAAACCAGGTGCCTAATGCTAGTCTGACTTACAGTGGTTGGTTGTGATACCCAGGCTCTCCGCGGAGTGTATATTATGGGCTGTGGTTTTTCATTGATGATTCCCAAAGCGGATGCTGCACGCAAAACCGAAGACTTCCGTACAGCTGTCACACCAGGAAGTGGTGCTGAGGATGGAGGCTAAAAAAAGACAAGACATTTCAAGTTTGTCTTGCGAAATACATAGAGGATATTACATGGCCGCACGGAGATACGAAATTTCTCTTCGAGTGTTGAAAAATATTTCACGAGTGGGCGCAGCGAACGGGTGAAATATTTTGTCAACACGAGAAGAAAAATTTCGTATCTCCAAGCGGCCATGTAATGTTCTATTTATTATATAAACACCAATGAAATACCAAACCATTTCACTTTAATAGCTTTTTTGGTGTGAAAGGAGCGATTTATTATGAAGCCATAGCAACGGTGATATCTTCATATGTGAAGATATCAAATTTTCGCGAGAAAGCTCACCTGGTATTTCATTGGTCTTTATATAATAAAAGAACATAAGGTACCTACCACGACGAAACCTAAGTGGATATGACACGCCAAATACTTAACGAAGCCAAATCAAGCACCCGAAATGATTATTGACATGGACATGTAACAAAATTTAAGGGGGAAAGGGGGGTGTGATGCAGAATATAGCCCAAAATTCCTAAAAATCCAGTCAATTCTCAACTAAAGACGATCTGCTTTTTTAAGGCAATTACTACAACTAACCTCTTCCTGCTTTTTATCTGCTGGTGTCTTTACACTAGGCATGTGTGTCTTAGAAGAACCTGCTGACTTTGGTGCTTTCTTTCGCGGGCTTCCACCACCTATAGCATACAAGTAAAAAAGTGCAATGTGCTGAACGTTACCACTTTCCACTGCATATGTGTCACAACACATTCCCCTACATTTACAATGTACAATAAGCACAAGCAAGAATTTTAGGAAACGGCAGAAACGTGCCAGCAGTGACAAATTACATCTGAAAACAAAGCATATTCTAATGGGCCATTTACGAGTTCCAAACGCTCTCACTTTTAAAATGAGGCTACGTGCAAAAAACCGTTCTTGTGAAAATGCATCTTATTTCCATGAAAATAAAAAATCGTTTTCATATCAATGGTTTCGCACTTAGACTCGCTTTGAAAGGCTTGGACCAACTCGGAAATGTATGTTGCAGGCGACCAGAGGAGCCCGCAAACCTAATCTCCAGGTTATTACACATGCGCAGCATGTTTGTAGCAAGCATTAGTTTAGACTTCCACTAAGAATGAACGGAATGCATATAACGCAATCTGATCACGCCCGTTTGGACCTTTTCTGGCGCACGTGACACGTACGCAAAGCACAGCATTGGAGTTGGAGCTCTTGCATAGATCTCGCCCGGAATCCCAAAACTTTAGTTATTACCAGTTAACAGTCACTTTATCGCATAGCGTTTGATTCTTCAGGAAAAGTAGGCCTTATTCGTGTGTGAAAGATTCTAACCACTAACCTTCAAATTTTTCATTTTGAAGGTTAGTGGCTTGGTATGTCGCACCGCATACTCCAAGCCATAAAGGGGCTTTGCCACAGTGAATTCAGTAATTTTTTGTCCAAGATGTAAACAAATTATAACCAAGTATTATCTGTGCAAAATGAATGATGACTCTGTAAAAGGGAAAACAAAGTATGATCCTTTTTGGTCATTTTTCGACAACACAGGAGTTTCCCTTTAAAAAGTTGGTGTAAGGTTTTCAGGTTACAATCCGTTTTCATCCTGACCATCAACAGCAAAAGGCAAACACTCATACTTGAGTTATAGTGGTCGAGAAAGTTTAAATAAAACGGAACCATTATGACTCCAATGTTTTTTTTTAAAGGTTTTTAAAGGAATACCAAAAAATAAATCTAGGCATAGCACAACACAAGAGCAGGCGAAGAAAATACAATAAATTCACTTTTATTATTTTATTAAATATCCCTGTGTCTAAGGACATCGAAAATTGAGAATATTTCTTAGGGAACATTCGATCAACAATCCTATTCTAGTTTACAGAGGTCGGTTACAGATGACAACAATGGATGGAATGCTAAAACCTAATTCCAATGCTAAATTGCAAACAAAACAATAAAGGTCAGTGATAAAGAACAGAACTGACGTCTCACATCCTAACACATGTACACAAAATGCTATCAATAAATTTAGGCTACATCAACGCGAATTCGGCTGTTTTCGAAACCGCACACTTTTTTTAACACAAATCGAGCCTCTGCCCTCACGAAACCAATGAGTCTGCTCACCTAAACAGCATTGTTTCGAAACCTCTCTCCATTCGCCATAGCACATCTCCCATAACACAGCTTGTTTGCCCTCCAAAATTTTGCATAACCCTTGTTTTCCATTTCTCCTTGGGTATTACAGCCGTCCCAAGGGAAATTGAAAACAATGCTTATGCAAAATTTTGGGTGGAAATAAGGTGCATTTTGGGAGATGTGCAAGTGGTGAATAGCGGTTCAAGGTCGACGTCCCCAAGAATCCAAATAAAAAATATGCGGTTTCAAAAATATCCGGATTCGTGTGGACATAGCTTTACTATCAGCGTTAAACAAGTTTTTTTAAAAAAGCTGTCACAGAATCCCCGTTCTATAGAGGAATACAAGAATAAACTACTGTTTCTTTTTAAAAGACAATTTTTGATGTAGCTACTAAAGAAATTCTCGCTCGTTCTCAGTCCCCGCCATCGTCACCGCCATCGTCATCGTCGTCACCAGGCCCTTCTTGGTCATCATCGCCTTCGTTTCCAAGCCCTTCCGCGTCACTGGACTGCGCCTTGGACTTTGGCCGGGGTGCAAATTTCCCTGGTGAGGAAAGATGCGCAAACATCACTGGGACGCCTCAGGTCTGGGTAGGGTCTGTGTGCTTCATTCACCTTGACTTGTCGTCTGCCGAACTAACTTGACTGCATAGAGGTTTGTTGTTTGGCCCAGTGATACACGCAGTAACGTTGGTTTTGTTTCTCTGTGACACCAAACCTCGGTGGCTATGAAGAAAGGCTACGCGTGCAAAAAGGTGCAACAAGGCAAATACTTGACGACAAAGCAAAGCGGATGATAGCAGCACAAAAGCAACATTAGCTGTCATAACTACACACAAGTAAACACCGACCTACCGGTTGCCTATATGAGTGCGTTGCGTATGGCTCGCTGGTTAGGAGCTGCACTTCTCTCATGATCGCCAGTTGTGGGGATTTTTTAGCCGGCTGCCGATTGTTTTTTGTTGAGTGAATATTTTACAGTACATGCAGAAGATATTTGAATCAAGTAGAGGAACTAACAAAAAAATATATATACAAAGACGACTAAATAGAAAGCTTAGCCCGAGAAAATATCATCAAGACGATAATTAACCCGACCTGTACCGCTTCAACCTTGTAGCAAAAACACTCACTGACTCCACAGAAATTTACGTCCCTCGTGTTACTTTAACTGTCGTAAAGATACTCAAACCAAAAGGCTTTCTGGGGACCCGAGGACAGTCCCCAATAGAAAAGGCACAAGTTGTCAGAAGACAAAGTGTCAGGGCTTGACGCATAGAAAGATTCCTCAGTTGAGCCACTGGTCGAAAGAGTTCTCCTGAGTTTGTAAAGGTTTGAAGTTGGTAAGAAGGCGAGAGAGAAGCCTTAAGAGACAGAAAAATGAAGAAAGTGTTAATGAAAATGTACAGTAGAGATAAAAAAAGAACCTTGGGTACAGAACAGCAACATTACCCGAAGAAAATAACAGGAATATAGAGGAAAGAAAAAGCCAGTGCAAATTAAAAGCGGACAATGAAGATGCATCTGCCAACATTCCCCGAAATAATTTTTTCACGTAATAGATCGAGTGATAGCGCTTCTTAAGTGTACTGACAGGATGCTAAGCATACGATTCACATTCACTAAGGACTGTTTACATTATTTAAAATTAAGATCCAAAAAATCATAGAGAAAGGGGGCGGCTGGTGGCATTTCAAACCAGTTCAAACTAGGTGTCCTGAGTAACTACACAAATGCTTTGGTTTGTGATTGGCTTAATTTGCCTTTACTTTGAGTCCTAAATGGTTGTAATTATCTGCTCCGATTGGCCCTTTGCAGCACTTAGTCACGTGCTTGGTTACCACTAAGCAACGATTCGCTGGATGGCAAGCCATCCAAGGGTTCATTTAGATGACAAAGCTTTGAGTGCGATTTTGTCCAGTCATTTCGTTTTATTTTTAACAGAAAAATCAGACTACAAATGGTTCGCCCGATCGCACTAGAATGAATGAACGCTTGGATGGCTTGCCATCCAGTGAGTCATTGCTAAGTGGTATCGAAGCACGAGATCATGTTCTCCAAAGTCTATTCGCCACAGTAATTGTTCTGGTTTTGAAATGACGATACTGACGGAAAAACCACTTTAATTATTGCAATAAAAAGCTCTTTATATTCGTTTTACTTACGTTTCTTTTTATCCACTGGAGGAGGTATCTCATCCCATCTTTTCTGTACAATGGCTACCACTCGAGGATCGGCGTAAGCTTTCGCCACATCTAACGCAGTGTGACCTTTCTTGTTTTCTAGCTGAACTTTAGCACTAAAAAAAGGGAAACAAAAGGAAACAGTGAAGGAAAAAATTAAATAAACTTAGGTTGTGTTCTAGTGAGATAAAATATTGGTGGTTGGTTAGCTGGACAGTTTTCTGTGCCAATCTGGCAACCGGCATAGCACAATCCACACGCCAGATATCAGATATTTGCATCGCAGTTTTGTATCAGTAAGACAACTCTTTTTGAGAAGAGCAGGAAAGAAAGAACCTGCCAGAGAAACATAAAAGTAATGATACAGTCATCAAGGGAGGAACTCAAAGTGGAAGATCAATGGTTAGAAGTCTAAATAAAGAAACAAAAGCTGATGTATTTTGGCCATTTGAAAAGAAGTTAGGGCTTGAGAACGATTATCTTAGAGGGAAAGAGAGATGGGAAAGCAGAAAGACCAAGAAGGCAGTGGGAAAGAGATATACAGGATGTTTTCGATAATTATGTCACTTACAGATGTTGGAAGAGTGGCACTTGAAAGAGATTGATTGGCCATTGATAGAGAGAGGGCACGATCTCAGGCTATACGTGAGCTGCTGCTCACCTACTCATCAGTGAAGTCTGGGATGCCTGTCACAACCGCGTTCCATCCACGATAAATCAATCAAAAGCCCTTTTGGTTCTGAAATGGTTAATCCCAGAATAACATGACCATCTAGGTTTTAATTTTTAAGCACAAGTTTCAAACATACCCCTTAGAAATGAGGAATTCGACAACAGATTCTCTTGAGCTCTCTATAGCTCTCATCAGAGGTGTTCCACCGTTAATTGTTTGTGCATCCATTTCTGCTCCATGTTCAAGAAGTAACTGGACAAGATCAATCTGCCCCGAGTGGCAAGCATGATGCAGTGCCGTCCACTTGAAGTTATCTCGAGCATTGATATCAGCACTGGAAAACGAAAACCAAAGTAAAGAAAGAAATCAGAAGTCGTTCACTGGTGCTAGAAAGTCATTTACTTATCTTGTACAACAGAACATAAAATAATGCTTCTCTTAATAATCAACAATGGAAATCGTTTCATATCACAATAAAATTTAGACAAAAAATGAAGCTACCTTTGCTCTTTAGAATTTTAAACCTAATTGCTGCCATGACACTTCTGGCAATTGTATAAGAGAAAGTGCTTTACGGAACCCAGGAAAATTCACTTAGCATCACTTTCATTGACAAATTTTTCGAACATTAATCTCAAGCAAGCTTTAAGAAGAGGAGATGAAGAAGTCGAATGTTTAATCTTTTTCTCGTAACTGTCTGTCAGAGCTGAAACTTTGCCTGCAGGCATTTAAATTTATCAGTGTTGACAAAAACAGAGTTTCTATTCTCAAAAATCTCAATGGCCAATATAAGCAGTAGCAGTGAGTAAAAATCTTGATTTTCCAGTTTACTTACCCGATCTGTATCAAATACCGAGCTACATTAATGTTTCCATGCGCACAGGCGGCCATAAGTGGTGTCTTGTAGTACTTATCCCGTTGATCAACAGGTATTCCTCTGGCAAATGCTGATTTCAGTGTCTCTACATCGCCTACCTTCGCAGCATCACTAATATTCATGTAAGTAATATCTGAAAGACATTTAAATCCTGTTTATGAGCGAATTTAATAAAAAAGATAGTTGAATTAAGTACACGTTTTGCTGCTGTACATTAGTTTGGTTTTGAGACGTGTGCCGTGTTTTCCCCTTCATATACCTCTAAAAACACTTGACATTTTAGAAAAAAAACATAACAGTTCTTCAGACGAGGCCAAAATTTGATTTTGACAGATGTTGAGGGTTTCGATAGCCGTCAACTGATAGCCATTTCCAACCATGGGAAGGGGGGAGAGGCTCAAAACAGTGCCTTTGTGGGCTTCGATATGATCGCAATAATAATAATAATAACAATAATAATAATAATAATAATAATAATAATAATAATAATAATAATAATAATAATAACGGTTTATTAACAGATCCACTGGGTGGCTCTTCCCTGTTAAAGTACATCAATTACAATTAAAAAAGAAATCAAATTAAGTTAATAACAAATTATGCAATATACAATTAGAAGTAGAAGTGTAGGATTAAGAGAATCGAAATTATATTAAAACTATCTAATCACTCTGTACTCTGTTACATAAAAAAATTCCTTGAAAGTCTTAAAAAGGTTCTGTAATCTTTACAGTTTCTTATTGTTTCTGGTAGATTGTTAAATAGCTTCGACACATTATCTTGGAAAGGTCCGTAATAAACAACTAATGAGGATACCAATAGTTTTCACAAAGATGGCTAACTCCTGAGCAATCGAAATTGGTAAAATTTGCAAAGGACAAATATTGGCTATATGTCTAAAAACATTAAACTGTAAATTTTGGCTATTTCTATCTTTATTAATTTCTTCAAGAGACAAGAAAATGCCATACGATTCTATCCACAAAAAATAGTTAGAACAATATCGCATGTCCCTATCAGTGAATCTTTTAGTGGCTGTGTGTTACTTTGAGCACATAAGCATTGCCAATCCTAAAAAGAAGATATCTACTCCTCATGAATGTAGAACCGCTGAAATTAGAAAACTAAAACTAACTTAAATGTAAACTAGAAACTCATTTGTTTCGTGTTGCTTCTTTGTAGTTCTGTGGACTATCGTTAGTAGTAGATTTTTAAATTAATATTTTAAATTAGATTGGGTACAAACCTGGAAAATTGAGATACCATGAAGAATCATCTTGTATTGGATGTGATGGCGGATTGTCTCTATCGAATCTGGTGTTGTCGGTGAAATGCTGTGGATGTAATTCAACAAAATGTGCATTAACACATAGTATACTGATCCAAATAGATAGCCCTTTAAGAATTAATTTAGTGAAGATATGGAAATTCATATCTTTAACAGTAGGAACATGAAATTTGAAAATGTGATTAACAATGCTAAGGTAGAGAAAAAATACCTTATTATAGGAAATTAACACTCCATGAAATTAACGCGAATCGTTAAAATTCGTGTTAATTTAAGTCGCGTTAATTTTGTTGAGCGTTAATTTCCGCGACGTTGATTAAGTGCCGCGTTAATTTCCGCACTCTTAATTTCCAGTATTTTCACACCAATTTTGGAACCTGTCCAGACATTCTTGACCCCCAAAAAACAATAACTATAAGCTTTCTTTCTTTCCATTTACCCTTTATTTTTCATCTTTCACAAAAAGGCGAAGCTTTACAATATTTCGAGTTCATCTTCATCGTTGTCGCTGTCAGATTTGATGTGAATATTTTCTCCTTTGATTTTGGGCAAGATAGATTTCCAGTTGTCACCACCAACTGTGTCTTAATCGCGTTAATTTCCTTTATTGTGAAATCCTACCTACTCTTTCGCGTTAATTTTCTTTATTCGAAAGTTGTTTGCCATTAAATTCGCGTTAATTTAAGTCGCGTTAATTTCCAATACCTTAATTCCATGGAGCGTTAATTTCCTATAATGAGGTAAGCACATTATTTCACTCCATCAGCTGGCAAAAACCACCTGGCATAATTTCAAATTTAAGAAGCTGTCTTCTAGCAGGGCCCAGTCTAGTGACTTACTTTACATTAGGGGGTTAAAAAAGCACTTGGTTTAGAATAACAAAATGACAACTTTGTACATGTTCATGCAACCAACTTGTTGGTCACCACATTCAAGCATGTCAGAGTTGTTTTGACATTATTACAGGATGATACACACACCATATATCTCTCCACATAATCAGCTGGAGGGCCTCCATGTCTCGTCCGAGGACCATCTGGTGCTGTACAGATAGGAACTGGGATTTTCGTCTTACCCTGAAAAATAAAAACCTTATAGTCAAAACTAGTTGTCACACATGTACTTTAGTTAAAACTAGTTACTAACGACCTTCACAGGGTTAAAGAATCTTTTAACAGTCAAGGTACTCAGCAAGTTCTGCCTATTATTTAAAGTTACTTACTAAGAAGAAGAATATTGCATTGTTAAAAAAACCTGGCTCATACTGAAGTTTGAGGCCTTACAACAGAAACCTCATAGTGAATGGTGAAAAAACAGTTTGTAGGTAGGATACAATAATTCTTGCTGTAGGGTTTGCACTCACTTTGACTTCATGGGAATTTCCTACAATTTCCTGCGAAACATTTTCATTTAAAAAACATTGCACTATTCTTCTTTAGCCCAGAACAACTCACCTATCTCACACTTTTCTTCACGGTTTTGTAAATGCAGATTGGAAAGGGAATAATGTTTTTCCTTTGCTGTTCAAAGGTGATTTTTCACATTTTTCAGTGGACCTACAGATTTATGATTTAGTTCATGCCCAAAACTATTTCTCGCAACACTCCCAAATAAAGGGATGAAAAAGTCAGTGCACAAAAACACTGCACTATCCAACCATGTAGCCATTATACTTTAAGCAAACAGTTACCTTCTTCTTCTTCCCTTTTTTTCCACCGCCTTTTTTCTTTTTTTTCTATAAGAAACCACCAAGTAAGAGAAATGTCAAAAGAGAACACTACACATGTACATGTACATGTAAAATCTGTATGACTAATAACTCAGCACAGAAAATTAACAAGGTCACAAAAAATTGAAAAAGAAAAATTAAAACCAAAAGTTTTTGAGAGCATTCATTTTTTATTTTAATATTTTTTAGCCTTGTAAAAGTGATTGACATTATCACTCTATCAATGATTAATGTAAATCATCATCATCATCATCAACAATAATATTATTGTCATTCATTAAAGCTACAAGTGCAGCAGGGTAGGTTTCACTAAGAAGTTAGTGGTAATTAAAAGAATAAACACTGTATAAATTTAAAGCAATACCTTTCCAACTACAACCATAAATTGCTGCAACAGAGGGAAAAAAAAGGTTAACTTTAGTTTTCAAAAGTCTGAAAATGTTCTCTGCACATTTATACTTTATTATTATAGCTTGTACAGAAAATAATCAGTCTTAAACTTTGCTTTTAATAAAAGTTGTTTTCTCAAGGACAAAATTCCTTATACGTACCTTACTAATAAATTTTTTACAACTAATAAACATTGGATAATCTAAAGCATCGTCTTTATTAGGGTCATGAATTTGAGCCAGTTTATTCAAATCCTCTACATCTACTGGACAATCTGTAGACAACAAAAACACACATACATCTGTATTAGTACTACATTAAGTTAAACTTCTGTTATAGTCCCCAAGATATATAATTAATTATGGGTTAATTATTTTTAAAGAGCAAATGTTTCCTTGGATATGCGACAAGCAGGGCTGTCACTAAGATTTCAAGTTGCCTGGTAAATACAACAAGTAGGCGGGAAATCAAACGGCTAGGGATTTGTTTTGGTTCTATTTTTCTTATATTTTCCAATAAAAGTAGCCGGGGGACCGCTCTCTTAGTAGCCCGGGAAAATCCCCGGCCCCCGGCTCTTAATGACAACCCTGGACCAGGCACTTATTTAGAATAAGGTTTCCTTTCGACAAAGTCTAACTTTGTTTTCGCCAATCTTGAATAGAAATGTATAGTCTTTCCTTTGTTAAAACAGTAGTTGAGGTGAGGGGGCCTAATTCTGCCACCGTAGGTTAATGTAGAGTTGAAAGAATATGGTGTACTGTACATGTAAATGCCCACATGTAACTCAACAGCTTCCTTCAGAAGTGTCAACAAGATCTGGTGTCCACTGTACCTGCCTCTGTTCTTAAACTTGCCAGGCAGGCAAGTGAAATTAATTTAAATTTTAGATCGAAGAACTGTGTTATCAATCCTGCTCATCAAAATGTTTAATACAATTTTGGGACTAGCTGAAATGATTTTTGGGCTAGCTACATGCTAGCTACAACTTGCCCAAATGGCAAGCTGTAAATTATTAGACTTTCTTCATTATTACATGTCTACAGCTATGTTACAGATTAAGACGGACAGGAAATTGCATAATTTTAAATTTTCAGTGGACAAAAACCTTGTAGCAGAATATAAAATTCTTTTTTACTGACTTTGTAAGGGTTATAGATAAACATTTGTATAGTTATTTGTAAAAACACCAGTCCAAGAAAATAACTTTCAAGTGTCTCATAATATCATTCAATGCAACAAACAACCAGTTGCAAAAATATTGAGACATGAAGTATCTGTAACCCACATAGGAACCCTGCTTGTCACCTTGCTTGGCTAAACACGATCTTATATTTTTACTGTTTTTAGGTTTTTACTGTACTTTGGCAACTGGTTCTGGCTGAAATAATAGATGTATCTCAAGTAAACAAGTATTTTCTAACTTTTAAATCTGCAAAGAAAATTACAAACATGTATTTTTGCTGACTCAAAAACTTACTTATAGTCTGTAAACACATGACAAAGTTGTCTTTAGTTATTTTTCCTTGTCTACTCCCATCTTCCTCCTCTGGATCAAACTGATAAAAAATGTTCAGCACTTTTTCCTCATGTTCTTGGATCCAGTCATAAAGCTACAAAACAGAAGAAAACAAAACTAAACAATCAACCTCCAATCATCTGTACATAACTATGTACATGTATTAAACATTGGGTCCAATTGTGGTTACTATAATGCTGGTCAACTGGATCAAGGGACTGCAGCAGGGCATTCATTGGGCATTGGAGGACGGAGAATTCTTCATTGTTATGCAGAATTCTCTTGTTGATGTTAAGACTATTTTTTATACAGACGTGGAGCATCTTTTAAATTATTCTCTTGTAACATTACACCTTTCTCCTGCTACTAAAATTCTATATGAGACCCCTACCAGCAGCCTTAACCTTCTAATTGACCAAAGTGACAAAAATCAATTTTCTCCTTACAATATTACTACATGATCAAGAGATAAGGTAATCAGAATTCATCATGATAACCTAAAAGGAAAATACTTTGATCTTTAATCAAATTCTCTCCACTGATTCTTTAAGGAAATGTATGGAGATAATTCTATAGAATTTACATATGGATACCAGGGAGTAAAAGGTTAATAAAATGTGGTTACCACTGGCTTCCAATAATACCTACTCTGATAGCATAAGGCTCTCCTGTTCTACTTCCTCCTTTTGACAACTTAGCAGACTGTTTTTCTGCCTTACGACATTCTTTAAGAGCATCCTTATGCTCATTATCCTTTGCCAACAGTCTGGGTGTTTTTCCTTCTTTGTTCTTTAATGTTGATGGACAACCTGTTTAGCAAGAAGGAATTATGCTCGTTCAAAAAAATTTAAATAATACTCAACAGTCAAAAATTAAGTTTCAAAAAATGTGTCTAACTCCAAAAGTGTGAAAAGGCAAAGAAAGGTACTAAAAACATTCACAAATTATAGTTCTTTTTTTTTTTTTCAAAACTAAGGGTCAACACATTTAGCACAAAATATTCCTTGAGGATGCTATGTGGTAATGTGTTCACGCCCAACTGGACAGAGGGCTCACCGCTATTTCTGCAAAAGGAACTTAACCACTTCGACCTACACTGTAAATCAGTTTAAGTGACCAGTGGAAACAAGATTTTGGTATGGTTACAGTCAAATCACTCTTGACAGACAGCTCTATAAGAAGGACACCCTCCAAGACAGACACCCACTGTAACTATAATCTCTGTAAGACGGACACCTCTCTAAGATGGACAATGGACAATCAAGAAGTGCTTTAATAACCAGTGAATAATACCCCAAAATGGAAATGTAGGTGATGTACTTGACAGTAAATTACACAATTTTTGATATTGTAGTCTTGCTCCAGTTTGCAGAGCCTCGAATGTTTACTTGTGATGAATTTTTGATTGCATAGTGAGAAAATAATTTCACTTTTCTCTTACAATTCAATTTACAATCTTCCAGGTTAAGCTGTTTTGTACAAGTTAAAAGACATGTGCATTCATTGCCAGTGGGTTCAGCACAATTTAAAATAATGTCACCTTGACTCTCTATAAGCCGGACACCTCTCTAAGATGGACAGTCTGGTGCCAAAGGTGTCCATCTCAGAGACAGCTGACTGTACTCATTCTTGGAGGCTCACAGATCTGATTTCAGTCAATGTTGTCAAGTGTTTCCTATTTCTACAACTTACATCATCCATGACCTGCATGTATATCAGTATTTGTGGAGCTCAAGGGACAGAACCTGCAAAACCATTCTGCAGACAAGTGCTAAACCAACTGATCATGACTGTTACAGTTACAGTGTATGATTGCCTTCTTAAAGAAAATAACATACAGCTATAGCAATGATATAAACCAACTGACCTCTTTGTGCCAGGAATTTGCATATGGGTCCAAATCCCTGTTGAGCAGCATAGTGCAAAGAGGTGTTACCATCCAAAGCAACTTTACCAAGATCAGCACCATAAGCTGCCAAAACTCGAATCACTTCAAAGTGCCCATTCAAAGCTGCCCTATGAAAAAAAAAAAAAACTTGTTTAATTCCCATAAGGACAATGAGTAATTGACAAGAGATGACTGTGCGGTACCATAGTTAAGAACTGTACACAGTATGGTGTCTGAAAATTTTTTCATGTCAAGTACTGCAGGGTTTATTCTATAGGAATTGGCCAACGATGGCTTCATGTGGCAGGAACCATTAATTCTCAAACTGTAGCTAGGTAAAATGTAGGGGTGGATCCAGGGAGGTGGATAGGGTGGCTAGCCATTAACCTTGACGGCCTACTGGTAACATTTCCGTGATATGAGTGATATCATGTACATCTTGCCAGTGAGTGACATCATGTATGTCATGTACATTGTGAGAACTTTGCATTTTTACAGGTTCCTTTTCATCATCCCTCAATGTACGTTTTGTGAATACCATAGGACAAATTAAACTCAATGTTCTGTTTTGTGGTTGATTGGAGTCAACCACCTGAGTCTCTTACAAAAACCTGGATCCTATATCAAGGTATTTGAACATTTCTGTGCCACTTACTTTGGAATTTTGTTTTCTCTTGGACATAATTTACACTCCTTTTTCATTGTTTTTACTCTTGTCTTACTGATGCCACTTGACTTTTCAGTTAGTTCTGTTTGTTGGGTTGGTCTGTCTCCCAGTTGTGTCATTTTTAACACAACTACTGGAAAACTTGCTTTCAAATTTTGCCAAATGAGTTAAAAAATTTTAAGTCACAACTTGAAAGACATGAGTGATGACTGCAGGATATCTGAGGGGTTGGAGTGGAAGGAGGTACTTTCTGGAGAACTAAATAGCAATGTTTTTATGGAATTGGAATTTGAAATCAACATGGTGGTAGTTTAAATCATGAGTTTCTACTCACTTGTGGGCTGAATGGTTATTTTCACTGTCTACTGCATCATAGTCAGCCCCAGCCTCCAAGATTTCCCTGGCACACCCTACACTTCCAGCTGCACAGGCCGCGTGAAGGGCTGTCTGGCCAGTTATCTAACATTTAAAAGGAAAGTAAAATTGCAGAAAAAAGTTTGATTGCACTTGTATTCTCTGTTTTCAAAAATAAAAATGCCAACCAATCTCAAAAAATCAGTAACGTTTTTAGCCCAAATAAGAGCTTTCCTGGCTGCCAGCTATATTAAATGCCACTTCACGCAAAAGCCTGGAAATTCAAGTGTCCTCTATTGCAAAATGAAGAACCCTTTCGGCCTGAAAAATTTATATGAATAATAATGTTTAGCTGTGCTTATACCTTATGAAAGTAGAAACACAGAAGAATCAATAATTCCCTAAGCTTGAATTTTGGTGACGTCACGCGAAAACCGAGATTCATAAAGCAGTATGGAAAACCTGACTACACTGACATTGTGTACACGTATCTATGGCTCTTGCATTGCATGTATGTTCATAGGCAATTTCTTCTTCTTAATTGAGGTCTGTACTCTGCATTATATATCATTTATAAGCTCATATAAATCTGAATTGTAACATACTGCATGAACACTATTTGGATCTGCCCCAGCAATAAGAAGTGCAGCTACAATGTCATCAAGTCCAGCTTCTGCAGCCACAAACAGTAAAGGCTGACCATCTTTACTCTAGTTTAAAAGCAAGGAAAAGAATTCAAATTAAAATAAAAATTAAAAGTAGCTTATGGATTGGGAAACCTCATACTAACTTATGAGAACCTTTGTTGTTTTAGGGAAAGCAAGTGCAGTGTTCTCCCTAAATTTTAGCTTAGCAGGTAAGGGACCATTCTTGACTGGTAAGGCCAAAAATATGTGCCAGAGGCGCACTCTCCTGCCGGGGGAGGGGCTTCGCGATCATGAAGGCTTTTATTTTCGAGCATCCTGTCAACCAATTGACTCAAAAAGTATTTTAAACACCTCAAAACAAAGAATTCTACGAATGAGGGCTGCCTTTGCCGCTAGGGTCAATTTAGTAACACAAGTCGCGGAAGTTGCGAACTTTTCCTGCCGGTCGAAAAAGCTTAGAATTGGGACAGTGGCCCATGAAAAAATTGTTAGCCTGCAGTGCTTTGAAAGGTGCCAGTCAGCACCTAGTAAAGTAATTAGGGAGAATAGCTGTGTATACTTTTTGTTTTTCCATATTTACTTCCTTTTCTTGCAGGGATCGGCTTGGATCACAACTTGCATATTTTTGAAACAATTTATTTTTAAATTTTAGTAACACTTGGTTGCAGGCATAAGAAGTGTTGCTTCAAGCGGTAAATTTTACCGGTTACCGCCTCATAAGGAGAACACTGAAGTGGGAGAAAGGGTTGAAACAGGGAAGTTTCACATTGCAGTTGGCACCATTAATATAACTGCATTTTTTTTTAAGTTAGAGGTGTGACATTTTATCCTGAGAGTGCTAGGATTTTTTGTAGGGGTCCAATAATATCCAAAGATGCCCAAAGACGTTCCAAAGAGTTTCCTCTAACACAACAGGGGAACACGACCTTGCCTCCACTGACTATACATCAAACCTATATTATATCAAACCTACCACGTAGTTCACACTGGCACCATGATTGAGGGCAATCTGTAGACATTCTAGATGACGCTTTGTAGGCTGGATACAGTAGAAGAGTATTCCCTTCCCTTCAACGTCTCTGACTGTCAAAGAGAAAAGTTATCATGTTTGCTGATACTAAATTTCAAAAGTAGGTTGAGTTTCTTGGGTTCAAACCTTTCACAGTTATTAAATTATAAAACAAAATTATCACATTTATTTAAGCGAACTGCTTCAGTGTACACTGTAAGAGGTATAATCAAATAAGCAAGTGACAAATCAAATAATAATTATTCTTGTATAAAATTCATTCAAATAAAAATATTAAATTCCTTACTTGTCAAATCTGTATCTGCCTCTGTTAAAAGAGTCAGTGCCTGGACATGGCCAAACTCTGCTGCTCGCATAGCAGGACTCCGCCCTTTCAAGTCTACCATGTTTGGACTTGCACCAAGATCAAGAAGAAATGAGATCATCTTCTCATTATTCTTGCATGCAGCCAAATGAAGACCTGTCTCACCATTCTCAGGTTCTAGATTAACAAGTAAATACAAATTTTGATTAAAGCTTGGTTTATGTTTCCAGGAATGTGTATCCTGTCCCGCAGGCAAGCACTCTGTTTGGAGATTGTGAGAGTCATTGGCACAGGAGCCTTCATGACAGGGTTTTTGTGGCTGGTCAACCAACCAGTTTCTAACCCAGCCTGGCAGGGTTTTACTTGAGTGACACATCAAGTTTCCTGAGGGTAACTGTGAGACACATATTGGTAGTTCTTAAATGGAAAGTTTTGTGCGCATTAGATCATATATTTGAATGCTATTTTGCATCTAATAAATACTAAATCATTATTATATTATTATTATAAGTTTCCTCACAGGTTACAGAAACTGTATCCCAGTTTTAATTCCAGCTCTGATGATGGCTTTGTGAAGGTTAGAGATGAATTATCGTAAGATACCAATGTTCTTTTTCATTTCTTTAGTACTTTGTAAATTGGTGCCTATTGACTTAAAACTTCTACATCTGGAAGCAAATGTAGAGATGCAACAAATTCAGATTATTTGGACTCTTGGTCATTTAATGGATCAGGAAAACTTGACCGGCTACCATTTGTTTAGCTCAAACTTGCAAGTTCCGCACACATTCAGTCAATTGTCTTCAGCTGTGTCGTTACCATTTAACGGCCCACTTTATAAGCTTAAATAAATGAGTGACAGTAAGGCATATCATACAATGGGCAAATCACAAAATTACTAAATTCAGTTCTGTCGCCTGTTTTGAGTCTATTTTGGAGCTGAACAAAGTAAAAAGGCGTTGTGACCTAACTATTGATCTCCTAATCCAATAATCTCTTTATCTATAATAAAGGTGTCTTTCTAAATGCTTGCGATGTATTACAAAGAAAGCAGACTGTTAAAGAATCACTGAGTAAAATTGACAGACAAGATTTAAATCTGTTTTAATCCCAGTACGCACGATGTTGGAAATTTGAACCTGATCTTATAATTACAGAAAGCGATTGAAGGAAAATTAGATTTTGGTGGGAAGTTTCCATCAGCATACAGCGATAAAGTATCTTTTCAATGCAGCTGTTAAAATCTCTAATCGCAACTTGATCTGTATGAAGCAATCTTCAATAAAATAAACTCTTGTTTATTAAATTTCCCGCCCTGCAGAACCCAAACAAATAGATACTCGCGCGAAAATCTATGGCGACGATAACACCTCTGCTCTTCTCAAGTTACTGGGTTAATTGATTTTGTATTAACATAAAGAACTTCCTTCACTTACCAGAATAGTTGATCAAATAAGGAACTCCGTGAGTTGTTAGCTTCTCGATTTGATCGACATCCTCGTTGCGAACCGACTGAAGTAACTTTAGAACTTGAAGTTGTTCTAAACGATCTTGGGCGATCGGCATTGTTCTAAATGGCCGCGCCAAGGCAGCGCAAGTTAGGCGCTTTTATTTCTCTCTATAAGAAAGGATGAAAGACTCCTTCGCGTGAACTTAGACTTTACACAGCACGGAGAATTCATAAGAACGACCGCAAAAGCTGGAAGTTATAATGTCACTTTGCACTTCATCTTAGCGTTTGCCTGTCTCCAGCTCGCGTTGTTAGGGAATTTTTGGCCTCCAAGAAACATCAACGAGCGTTTTCACGATTCTGATTGGCTGATATAGGTCATTATTTCTGGGTATCGAAAGGGAACAACTGAATAGGTACTACCAGTACTCACTTCTGATTGGCTAGTCTCGGCCTTTTATCGTAGGTGCTCAAGAGGATAAGAAGATTAAGGACTTTTATCTTACCCAGGAACCCCTTCAATCCTAGATACTTTCAAAATGGCGTCCGAACCTGCCGATGTCACATTAGAAACCTCCATGGTATGTTTTTCTTGTCCTCTAGAAAGCAACTGTCTTTGTGTTATTTCATTCACTGTTTCTGTTACTCTCTAATACAAATCACCTGTGAAGCGTGTATTACTGCGTACCTATATACACCTTGATAACGAATTTGGTCGTCACACGAGTCTTATTAATTGTGCATTTCAAGGGTGAAATTGAATGTGAGTTATACTGGAAACATGCCCCCAGGACTTGCAGAAATTTTAGAGATTTGGTGAGTATTTACCTGGTTGCTGACTTTTATTGATCATGTCAGAAAATAATATTATTGAATGTCCCTTGAAGTATCGTTGTGGTGGACAAGAAAAAACTTCAGAATGGCCTAACTGTAGAACACGCAGACACTATAAACCTCTGGAAGAGCTGCTTTTAGTCTACTAGACGTCCAAATTTACCAAAAAAAGCTAAAAAAAATTGAAAGTGTATTTTTATGATTCCTGTCTTCATTCTTCAGTATTTACAAAGCTTAGTAATATTTCATGCTCTTAGCCTTAAAGTAAAAGTAAACTAATTTTTAAGGGCTGGGAGAGCTGCTGTTTAAAGGGTTTACGCCGGTTTTGCTACTTGTCGAGTTAGCTATATGTTATGGCATTAATTTTGGGTGCTTGGCGTCTTGACGTCTTTTTTAAACAGTATGTGAAGTTCAAGCACAGGATTACAATTTATTTTCATTTACAGTTAGCAGCAAGTTTGAACGATTAGTTGATGTGGCGAACTCGAACATGTAGTGAACTTGACAAGTACATGTAGCGAAACCCACTGTTACCATTTTAAGTTAATTACCTGGGCTGAGTTGCTCAAAGCATGGTTAGCTTTAACCATTGGTTAAGCAGTATCAAAACCAATACGTTGTCAAGGTATTAAATGCTGGTTAACGCTAACCATGCTTCGAGCCACTGGGCCCTGATTTAGATTTGTCATGGTATGTCTAGCGTGACATGCCATATATGATCATGCATGCTTCATGCACGATATAATCTTGAGTAGAGCTCATTTTGTGATTAAAAAAAGAAAGACTTAAATGAATCTTTGTGCATCTGTATCCCATTTTATCACAAGATTTATCCACTGCAAATGCAGGGATGTAGGAGCAGTCATTTTTTCACCCCATTATGTATAAAGTTCATTCATTTTCGTCCTTATCCGAGAAGACTAGAAAGTTTGAGCATTTTGCTGATGTCATGGCAAAGGCGGCACTTTGTTTTCAGTTATTTAAAGACCCTAAGTGTTGGTCCTGCCAGGGTTCGAACCCACGACCTCCCGCCCAGCAGACCAGTGCTCTCCCAACTGAGCTAACCAGGGGACGGTATTATGGTTGTCACAGGTCAGGAGATAGCCAGGGAAAAAACTTATTCTGAAATTACTAGTTGTAGGAGACAGTACATGTATAAATCTAGTAAAAAGGTATTGTCAAATCATTTATTCACAGTTTAGTGGTTAGAATACTCAATGGGTCTTTGAGAGCAGGAAATCAAGTTTTTTTGACTCAGTGTATTTTTTTCACCCACCTTTAATAATAATATTATTGTTTTAACAGGCAGCGAGAGGATATTATAATAACTGCAAATTTCACAGAGTTATAAAGGTAAGAGAAAAGAACAGGAGAAAAATTTTAACAGTAAAAAAGTATCACAATATATTACTGATAATCTGTTAGTTTTCATTGTGGCCTATAAATATGGCCAGAAACAAATTATTATATAATATAAACGCAATTTTGATTGACGGCAACAAAAAAAGGAATTGTGAAGGTGGCTTTTGAACTTCACAGTTCGTGCGTTTTTGAAAAGCGCAGTAAATTTATACATGCAAATTTTTTTTAAAGATTGTTTTCTTGCACACCCAGTGATTTTGTTACAAATAGTTATGGTGAGTTTTGGGACTCATCCTGTGTAAAATCATAAGTCCCATTCCAGATCCGATGAGTTCCAGTTCAAAAAAACAAGGAGTTATGCTTGGGCCTGTAACCAGACAGTAAATCTAGAGACAGACTCCAAACTCTTTATTACAGTTTACTGAAATTGAAATGTAGTCCTCCTATATATTTAAAGCCCAATAATATTAAAAGACTATTAAAATAAATATTCATGTAATATATCTTTAAACAACAGCCACAGAAATTACACGTACAGGATATTCTACCAAAATATCTTCAAATTGACTGATCATTCTTTGCGTCCTATGGGATGCATGCCATGAATTATTTTGTGTCTTTGGGGAATTGTTATGTTTCAGGGATGAGGACGCAGGGGTAACAAAATCACTGACACCTCACCGTTATGGACTTGTGCTACTACTTAAACTAACTAAAAGAGGTTCTTCTGGAGTTGACTGTCAAATAGGATGTTATGCCAGAAACAAGATAACTCCTTGTGTGCTCCTTTTTTGTTATAGGGTTTCATGATCCAAACAGGGGATCCTACAGGGACTGGAAAAGGAGGTGCTTCTGTGTATGGGTGAGTATACTTTAAAAGTCTCTAAAAGTATTGCAATAACACTTTAAAACAGTTAACCCAAAATCTGCAACCCTCTTTTCTAAGTGACCAACTGTCCAAAACACCAAAATTTTACCAGTTAAAGCCCTATTAGAACACCTTATGTAAACCACTATCACTTGTAAGTGACCAATATCTTAAACACAAAAAGAGAAGTTTTCTATCTCAGCCTGGCCATGTAATATCCTCTATGTCACTAGCATACATGTAAAGTGCGGTATTCTTTTATGCAATAGGCCTGCTTTTGAAGATGAAATAACAAGAGAATTAAAGCATACAGGTGCAGGAATTCTGTCAATGGCAAATAGGTAACAATCATTTTCCTTTAAACAGGATGTCAGGGTCCGAAATTAACTTTTTAATATGGGCACCAACTGGTGAGCAAGCATAAATTTTTGGTCGTCAGAGGGCAAATTATGGTCGCCAAAAATTCCCCTTGGTGGCTTGGAAACGTTCAACTCGTATTGATCGTAGCTGTTGTGGAGGTATATTTACAGGAAGATTCGTTTCACTTTTAAATTAAAAAATATCAGCAGGACAAAAAGTACGCCCCTGTTGGCAAATAGCTTCGAGGTTTCAATTCCTAATCATTTTCTCCGAACGTGAAAGTCTACAATATCAACCAGCTTTACAAGTCGCCAGCTGGCGACCGGCTATGAAATTCTGATCACCAGAACTGAATTTTTTGGTCGCTTTGGCAACCAGGAAGGTGCAATTTTGGACCCTGGATGTATAGCAATCTGTAATCTTGTAGTTCAAGTTCATATCATTATTATGATTTTATTGCACTTTGATTTACCTTTTGTTTGAGTGTTTGGGTAGTTGATTTTGTTGGCTATGCTTAAACAAGAAGTTTACCATGATGTTCTGAATAAATAAAACTATATAATGAAATTATATAGTAAAAAAGGTAAATTATTTTTTGAAATCTTTATTAACTTTTGAATTTTTTTAGTGGTCCAAATACTAATGGCAGCCAGTTTTTCATCACTTTGGCTCCAACACAGTGGCTTGACGGTAAGAATACATGTTTGACATTTTAGTAATGAATACACTCATTGTCAGGCCATGAATCAAAGCCATTTTAGGTCATATCTACTTCATTGTAGGTCAATTAGTTTAGCTCATTGTAGGTCATTGTAGCTCAACTGTAGCTCATGTTTTGTTATAGTAGTACAGCTAGTGGAACCCTGCTCTAAGGACACCCAGCTTTGGCATACATAGAGGAAATTTCAATTGTCACAACCCAAAACTAATACTTTTTTTAAAAATTCATCTGCTCAATACCGACACTGGTTGATATGGACAATGAACATTTACACTGTCTCTGTGTACTGTGTCACAAAGTCCCTCACATCATCAACCCATCTTTACGGACACTGTTTAACATTACTTTCTATGACTGAATTTTACCAGTGAAAACCCAACAGGAATATGGCAAGTGACCTTTCAAAGGTTCTGTCTAATGTTCAGTCCACCTGGCTGAGTGGCAAACTAAGATCATCAATAATGCAAAGTAAAGTCCGAGATTCCATCATCATGTTTAGGGGAAAATACTTATAAAAGATAATTCTGGTCCAAGAATACAATAAAAGATCCTTAGGTTTATTTAGGATGAACTTGTTAAAGTTACGGCTAAGAAATAAACAATGTTTTCTCCCAAAAATGTCTGCTTTCCTCTTCATATCAGTAAAACACATGTCCATGTTGTTTTTTCTGAGAGCCTGCTTAATATGGACACCCAGTTGATATGGGCACAACGACATGTGCTCTTGGTGTATCATTAACCAGGTTGCACTTTACAATAGCATCATTGTCCTAGAGAATTTTTTTTTTTTTTTCTAAATTAATGCTACTTTCCTTTCCCTTTTTAGTTAAGTTGGTCCTTATAGATGTTTGTTTTCTGGGGGAAAATGACTTGTCTGTTTCTTGAAAAGGCCTTACTTAGGTTTTGGACAAAACAGCTGCATTTAATAGTGCTCATTTTGTCATTTCTTGCAGGCAAACATACAATATTTGGTAGAGTGTCTGGTGGAATTGAGATAGTCAGGAGAATAGGGCTGGTAGAAACTGACCCTTCAGACAGGTAATTTGGTTTAAACCTTTAGTGGCTTAGGTGCAGCCAAATTCACTCAACAAATATACATTCCCAAGATATATACCTACGCTAAGCTTCTTAGAGACTGGGGGAGAAAGCAGATGATAATTTTTTATCTTTCATCAATATTTATTTTTATTTTGCCTTTTAGTGTCACTGTACAGGGCTCTAAATAAAATTGCATCTTTGTTGACTGTACATGTACATGTTGTAGTTAATTTCTTGTCTCAGTTAATTTTGTTTTCTCACTAGTTAATTTTTTGCTAACTAGATAATTTTTTTCTAGCTAGTTTATTTTTTTCTAACTAGGTAAATAATAATTTAACTAGTTACTGGTAATTCCAACTTTTTCCTTTAAATAGATGATTACAATGTTTATATAATTCTACTTTTTAAGGCCACTTCATGATGTTTACATCTTACATGGAAAGGCATTGTAACATAACATCCAAAATGATTCTACATGCTGTGATAACATCAGTATCACTTAGAGAAGATGTTCCCACTAACGTTAACTAAGCTTGTGACAAGAAAAAAGGCTGTGAAGATGTTTTAATAGAGTTGTTAACCTATAGAAACTCGAGATCAGCTCAAGATGTTCAACACTAGTTCAGGAACATTGTAGATCTTTTACACACTTTACTTTCGTTACAGAGGCTGTAAATTTATTATTTGAATATTTTAAATAAAACTTCATTTTGTTTAATAATTATTGCGTTATGATAAAACATTAATTTAGGAAATAATTATAATAATATTGTCATGTAATTTATGCACCGAGGGGCCTATATTACCTTGTTGACCACCATAATTATGTGACATTGATCAATAACAGGTTTAAAAGGTTGCCTGTGTCGCAGACAGTCTAAATCCTGGGTCTTGCGTGACAGGTCCAGCTGCAACGCAGGCTGTATCAAAAGTCAGACATGAAGAATCATACAAAATAGATGAATTTACAGTGACTTTCCCATCACCATTATAGAAAAATGAGAAAATTGGTCCCAGCAGTGATTCACGTAGCAGTACAATTTGGGATTCGCTGGAAGTATTAGTTTCAAATCTTAGCCCTTCTTGAGCTACAAATATAACAGCTTATCATCAGGCCATGTCTGACTAACATTTGCCCCTTGCCAACAAAATCCTTCCTGGGGTCAACATGATGAGCAGACAGCTCAAATGCCTTTGTGCCATTATTTTGAAGCTGAAGATTAGCAGAGCATTAAAAGAAATCATATGTCAATGTAGTTTATGTTCAACAATTGGATTTATATGCATGAAGTTACAGTAACCTGGTTGGATGTATGTTCTTTTTTCAACCCTTTCAGCCCCAATATCCACATACAAATTCTCCAAACTGATCTCTATACATTTCCTTTAAGAATTAGTTAAGAGAATCTGATAAAAGATCAAAGTATTTTCTCTTAGGTGATCATTTTATTAATTCTCATAACCTCATCTCATGACAATGTATGGATATCGTTAGGAGAAAATTGCTGTTGGTCACTATTGGTGCTTAAAGGGTTAAAAGAAAAATAATATTATCCCTAGCACTGTTTTCTCCGCGTGCATCTCTTGGTCTCCTTCCGTGACAATTTTATACCATGTGAATGACCAGCTTGTGTTGCAGCTGGCTTACGCAGTCATCTAAACCATTAATATAGTCCGTTTGCGAATTAGTGCACAAAAGCTCATCCTAATATCCGGCAGAGTCACAAGGACATGTGAGCGTTTCTGATAGGCGGGTTTCTTATGGGTTTCTTATGCACCTCACGATTGGCCTAATTCTTTATAGTTGTGCGTGACGGTTGGGCGCAGTGACATGTAAAAATTCTCGGAGGGGAGTTGGCAAGGATTGTTTATAGTAAACAATGAAAGAGCAGTTCGAACTTTAAAGCCTTCTTCTGAACAAAAAAATGCTTTGAGAGAATTCCTTCAAGGCCAGAATTTGCTTTTAAATTTGCTGACTGGTTTTCCAGTGTCTTCCAATCGCTGCAGATGCATTGCCGCATATTCTGCAATCTAACCGAGTCAGTTCTAGGATCAAAACAAATCAGGAAATCATGATATTCACAGCCAAAAAAAATACAGATTAGAAGCTATTCAGGTCCGGGCATTTCGGAGAAACCAAAGAAACTAAGGTTATTTATCCGCAATACAGCCTAGGGCGTAAACAAGTAAAAGAAAATCATTTAATGGTAAACTGCATCTGTGATCAAATCCTGTCAGAAAACATCTGCAGAAATATAAACCACAGGAACTAGTTACTCATATGCATGGAACAGACTTGTTTCATAACCTCTAAATGTAAGACTCAAAGTGGCAAGACAAAATTAGCTCAGTGAAAGTGTAGAATACTCCATGCACTGCATAAACTACACAGAAAGAGAGCAAGAAAAAGACCTCTGTTGTTCAGGCTGATTCTAAAGGAACGATTCACACTATCACGAGCTCAATCTCTCTTGTCATGAGCTATTAGTTGTATTTGGCCCGTCAACACTTAATTCAAATCGGACTAATCACAAACTGCATAAGAAACTAGCCAATCAAAAATGTCGACACATGTCCTTGTGACTCTGTGGGATTCGAACACTATATTGTGCACCAATTCACAGACGCTCTATACAGAAGGTTTAGAGTGTCTGCGACGCAGGCAAGTGAACGACTAGCTGCGAAGGGTGTAAAGTAAACTGCTGCTTATTATCCCTAGGCTTAAGGTATACATCTTTGTACGGGGTTTTAGTCCTGAGAGCTTTTAAACAGAGAGGCAGGGCTTATATCTAAGGGGGCTTTTAACCAGGATGGAAAAAAAAAATGCTTTCAAAACAAGCAAAAGCAGTGGTGATCAAAATAAGTTTTGCATTTACTATTTCAATGAAGCTTCAAATCTTGGTAATAAATAAAATTTATTTCAATACAAGCTAGAGGAGGGCTTACATCCATGGGGTGGGAGCCGATAATTCGGACAATTGTTTCGTTTACAGCTAGATGGATCTCTAACTGCTGGGGGACCTTTTAGGTGATGGGCTTATAACCAGCAGTCTAGGGTATTGCAGGCTTCATGCCAGTCTGTAAGCCTTTTAAGAGAGCTTAACAGCAAATGGACAAAATTATCTTTAACCCTTTCACTACCAAATGTGGCCAAAGGCAGATTTCGACCAATTATCCAAATATTTTCATTTTCTAAAATTTTGACAAACAAATAGCATCATGTGAAAGTACAGGTAGAGAGTTTTCATTTGAATGGTCACATCATAGGATTTCATCCACAGACTCAAAAGTTAGAGTCACCTTACAAAACTCCATCAAGCACTCTGGCAGTGAAAGGGTTAAAATTAATCTCAGAATAAATTCTAATAATGACTATTATTGCAGTGCATCCAATAGCTGTATTGGTTGTTTCTTGCATAGATAGGTAATTTATATGCATCACAACCAGGAGGGGCATGAAAAAGCACTTTTGCTGAGATATAATCAGCTCATCTGCTGTACAAAGTTCAGTCTAATAAGTATGCAACGTCTAGATTTGAAGTGGATCTCCTGCCACTCAAAAAAATGCCACAAACAATGCAATGAACGTTAATTATAAATTTATCTTCCGGGCAAATTACTTAATGGTTCCCTTACAGGAACGAACTGTTACTTTTTACAGGACACAACAAACTAAATTTAAAAAGAAATGTTACCTATGGATAGTTTACGTGAGGGCAACAATCCACAATAATAATATCTCTAACTTGACAATATTACAAACTAGTATTTTCAATATATATAAATGTATTTACATTACAACAGAAAGGCTGCTCCAGTTGATTCTGTACTAACAATCACAGGAATATATGAATTCGTAATGTATTGATCCTTTTATTTGAAGTGCAAAAACACCCCAGTGTTCATTCCACAAGGATCGTGTAAACTCCATAGTAACTGTACATAAACCTTTCTTTACGCATGAATTCTCATTCATACAACTTCGAGGTTACCCAACTTATAATTTGTTCTTTCTACCCGTTCCACTGACAAGTGACCAGCAAATAGATCATCCAAGATCAAAATAACTTGTTGTGACCATACATAAGCAAGCTGTAGTAAAGTGATGGAAACTTGAACGGCGAAACAGGACAAAAATGGTTCGAAAAGCCAAGAGAAGATCCTGTCCAAGTAACGTAGCATCGCCTCTAAATGTGTCTCATCTTCGACCGGTTTTTCGCTTTTGTTTACGATATTTACGATATCCACACGGCTATGATAATCAAAATTATCAAAAAGTTGCTGTAGTACAGAGCAATGAGAGCAATTGCTATCATAAACCCGATTACAACGGACAACTTGAGAAAATCCCGTGGACGATTCACAAAGCCATCTGCGTTGTCCGTGTGAGAGTTGCTGTAATTCTTCCATCGTTTCGACATAAGTTCGCCCAGATAAAAATGTTTTCCTCAGGTCCGGTAGAAAGTATTTTGGCTCTTATCCACTTCTAATTCCATTCAAGACAACCGCATTTCACTGAAGAACGTAAGTTATACAACTATTTGGTTACGACAACATAGCAGCTGTCGTCTACAAAGAGAATTAACCGGAAGTTGGGGTTTTCCGCTGACCATTTGCGTATTTGCGTAAATGTTGACGTACCGACACTGTATTTCCGGTCAGACCATGTCATTCGATGGTGGTTTGATTTTTATCAAAATCAAAATAAAAAAAAACTAGACACATCACTGCGTGAACTCGGGCTTCCCTTGTCTTTCAAACGAAATAGACGTAATCAAAGAAACAATGGCATAAAATGGATCCTGTATAAATGTGAAATTTGGTTGTAAACCCAACTATCTTGAACCCGCTTGCTATTAAAAGATCTTAATGCCTGAGTCAATTCCAAGCGTGCCCATCCCCCAACCCCCGGCCCGGCATTTGTCTAACCTGAGATCAGGCCCAATTTCAGCGGTTCTCATACATTCTCTCTAACGGCTACCGCTAAAATCTCTTTTCGTTTCGCCTTGCCCGCCGGAATGTAATTTTCAAAGCGAAACGAAAATAGAGCCTGATCTCAGGTTTGCATTTGTCAGGCATTTGTCATCTTGTCGGTCCCGGTGGTGGGGATTTGTCAGAAACCTCTGCCCGGGCGTGGGGCATTTCTCAATTCTTCTAGATAGATGTGTATGAAATAAATCATATAAGAACTGCGGAAATGAAGTCAAATGAAGAATGATTCTCGCAGTTGTGAACGCAATTTATGCAATTGCGTAAGAAGCCTAAACAAAATTTTTAAGGGCCTCAACGGGATTTGAACCCGTGACCTCGCGATACCGGTGCATGATCCAACCAACTAAGCTATGAAGCCACTGATGTTGGGAGCTGGTCAATTATGTGTTTACGTGTTCATATGTTCCCGTGAGAGAGATAAATGTCATAGATGTATATGAAATAAATCATATAAGAACTGCGGAAGTGAAATCAATTGAAGAATGATCCTAGCAGTTGTGAACGCAATTTATATAATTGCATAAGAAGCCCGAAAAAATTTTTTTTATGGCCTCAACGGGATTTGAATAATATAATAACCAGCGGGTAGGAACGATTTGCGTAAGGTGCTTCACGCGCGAGTTTGATCAGATTATTACAGATTTCCCATAAATATGTGTTCGCGGCTTATTCACTGGAAAAAACAATTTGTTGTTGTCCCGGGGTGGGGCATTTGCACCCTTATTTTAAGCCCCACCGTGGGGTTTTTGCAGGGGCGGATCCAGGAACGTTTGATTGGGGGGTCCAAACTTTGGTGCTGAAAGGACTGTTGAACTTTT
Source organism: Porites lutea (assembly GCF_958299795.1). Lineage (NCBI taxonomy): Eukaryota > Metazoa > Cnidaria > Anthozoa > Scleractinia > Poritidae > Porites > Porites lutea. The sequence goes on from NC_133205.1 coordinate 39,298,579, forward strand.
TTGTGGCAAATTACTTCTCACAGAGACGACCACCTGTTTCTCAATCTGTGAACGCCGGTCGCCGTTTGCGCGGTAAACTGCTTTGCGAGCAGAGGCAAACATAGGCAAAATGCAAAATGCAACGCGCATTTTATTAAAAAAAAACCAGCCAGTTAAAAAGTGATATACGATCCTGTCGATGTAAGAATTTCAGTCTGAAACAAGCGTCAGATCTGATGGGGGCGAAGGGGGGTGTCCGGAGCCCCCGGACCCTCCCCTGAATCCGCCGCTGTTTTGTATGAACGCCTGGCTCAACCATGGGGCATTTGCAGGTTTTCCAAAACAAAATGACAAATGCCAAACAAATGCCCGGGGGCGGATGGGCACGCTTGGTTTTGGCTGAGCCGTAAAGCTTACCCCTTCCCATTGTAAACAAGCATTCTTGTTCCCAGAGACCCACCCGGCCCAGCAAGTAGAGGAGGAGAAAAAGAGGCTCTGCCTGTATCACGTCAAACCTTTGAAGTCGCTTGCTCAACAAAGATCTTACTCGATTCATGCAGAGTGTTTCTGGAGTACGCCAAAAGCGAGTGGCTCTGCTAGCAGGGTGCCAGAGGCCCTTAGTCCTAGCCTGCGTAGCAGGCGGCGAAAGGGGTAGGGGAAAAGGGGATAGGGAGGAAGGAAAAAAGAGGGGGACTGGGGAGAGAGGGTAAGGTTTCCTTTTCCCCTCTTTCGCACTTTTCTCCCTCCCCTCCTCCTCCCCTTTTTTCGCCTGCCACGCAGGCTACGTAGTCCAGGAGTGAGGACTTCCCCTCCCCTCATGAACCCCTTCTCCGACTTTTCCTGAGGGGAGGGGGCGGGGTCTGTACACAGGCTATGCAGGAGGAAAGGAGTGGACGCCACATGCAATGTGCGAGTTGCTTTTGCTTGTAAAGGCTTTTCTCAACTCCGGGTACTCGGGTTTTCCCCTCTACTCAAAAACCAACATATCTAAATTCCATTTCGATTCAATTTGTTGATTTGCCAACTGACTTCTTATCAATATTTAGTATCAGGTCGTTTTGCCCAAAGCCACTGGAAGCCGTTTCGCCAGAAATTTGGTCGATTTGGGCCTTGCATATAGCCTGGCATATAGCCTACTTCGAAGAGCGTCGCCTTCGACTAAGCGTGGCACTTAGGAGCGAAAATAACACCCGTCAGTAACCTTGTGGCACTTACTAAATTTCCTTACTTTAGCTAAACAAAACGCCGATTTACAGAAACAGGAGGGTGGCCCGTTCGTCCGTCCAAACTTAAGTTTTCAATAGAACCAAATGCCGATAATCTAGGAAATACCGGAATCCAGGAAATTTTTGCTTACGGAATCCCGAATCGGAGGAAATTTTAATAATCGGCGATGGCGAAAAAAAAAAATGGGCGAGCAAAGCAAGCCGACCGGAAGTCTACGGAGGGAAAAGGGTGGTCCTATTCCCTCCCCAGTCCACTACTAGCTCGTTTCGTTCGCCGATTTTTTGCTGTTTTACCCCCTTTTTTGTCTTCCCACCCCCACTAAGGAACCTAATCCCACCCCACAGTCTAGCTAACTGTTGCCACTGCCACTTTTTGAGGCAACAATAATGGTGAACGTGAAGGAAAGCAGGAAAAACGTTGGCGTTCTTTTTCCCTGATTTTCCCTCTCTCTTTCCGTCACGAAATGAAAGCCTAAACTCACTCCTCGTGTCTAAAGACAATTTCCAGTTATCTGATGTACTTTAATCAGCAATACTGCTGCAAATTACACAATGAACTCTTAAAATAGCATTAGCAGTTTCAAACGCAGTTCTGTAACAGTTTGTCTTCATTGAAAACATATCCAGCACTGAGTTATCGAAAGTCTTCTCTCCAGCATCTGGAGTATAGCAATGGTTAATTTCACCGTCGCACGAGTCTTGCAAAACACAACCCTCAATATCTCCCATGATGCTCCACCACATAGTTTCATCATGTGACACAAGACCACAAGTGCAGCAAGGCATGCTGGGTTTTAGTTCCAGTGCCCCAGGTGGAACACTCCAATGATGCTGATTGGCTGAGTCAGTCAGATGACCACCCCCATCATGCTCAAGGCTCCTGGCCAAAGATTCCAAGCTACTGGCCACGTTGTTGATGACAGTAACAACTTGACCTTATTAAAAGAAAAAAACTCAGTGTGAGAACGGAAACTAAATTCATGAAAGTGGCTTAGCTTGAAAATTGAAAGCTTGAAACTTTCACTGAAAATTGGGATTCTTTTCAATTTCTCCAATTACGGCTTCACATTGACAACAGAAATACCTAAGAACAGAATTCGCAAGATCATCTCCAAGTCCCGACTTTGTCATATTTCCTACAAAACTAGCCACGCAATAAACTTGCGACTCCCTTCTAGTGTAAGCTCTGCGCTTTCTTCGTGATTCTGTTTCGCCCGTGAAACGCTTAGATGATAGAGGGATTCAGCCTGAGAAAACAGCCGACATTTGGCGACGCTACCACTGGTTTCCCTCCGAAATGACGCCTGAGAAACGAACGCAGAAATTCAATACTGATGACGCGTCACAACCCAGATCTGAGGTAGGGTCGAATGAACCTTGCTTCTTTGCTTTGCTTCAGTTTGCAGCTTGTTTGAAAGGCGTACATGTTGGCCTGAACAAACCCTATTTCCCTGTTAACATCAAAAACTTAGCTACCTTTAGTGCAGCCGAACTTAGTAGCAATCTTTGAACCACTGTTGTACCCATACTGTCTCAAGAATGACGCCAAATGTGTGTCCAGACACCCAGCTCCAGGCAAAACATAAGGGCATGCCAGTGTCTCATGCAAAGCAACCATGGATGCTTCACAGACTATCTTCAGCTCATCTAGTGAAGTCTCATCTGATGAACACAGCAAAAGTGTGCTAGCAGATGGTGACTCTTGTGAAGAGTGTGGCAGAAGATGTAGATAGCTGTTACAAAAAAAAAGAGAAAAATACGTGTCTCCATTTCTTTTCTTTTGAACCTCAAGGTCATTGGATAAAGAGGATAAAACACAATGACAAGTGTTTGAAACAGCTTCTAAAATGTTTACTTATTCTTGGACTTCTTTGGATAATGCAGAGAACACATTCTTCCTAGTGTTTGACATAACCTCTCCTAATCCATGAATAAAATTAATTTTTCACTAGTGGGAACTACTTTTTTACAGTGTCCTCATGCCATACCCCCAACCAGTACGCTGAGTTATTCAGAAAATTTAAAGTACAAGGAGACAAAAATTCTGATACGCGGAAATAGATTAAATCGAATGGCGCAAAGCACTGATCTTCACATGTGGGGTAAACAGCTGTAGGTATGGAGCTGCCCCCTTCCACTGGGAGTTGAGGGTTCTCCAGGGAAATTTTAATTTCGAGGGCCCCACAAATTGCATCCCAGTGCATTTTGAGCGATCATGGAGAGAGTTTTAGCCATAAGGAAGACAGCCTTATTTACCCAAATTAACTTTGTTTTTGAAAATCCTAAGCTTGTTTTTGTCAAGCAAAAGTGTTGAGAAACAAATAGGATGAGTGGCTGGCAACCGGAGCTTTCAGAGAATAGTTTGTAAGACTAGCCGGAGTCCTTAATCTGGAGTGGCTTCTTGATTACCCAGGGCCAAGTCAAGACTTCAAACTTTTTTAATGTGACAAACCAAACTGATGCTCCATTCACACCAACTGAACATGTCTAAATTAACTACAGTGGAACCCTTCTATGTGGGACGAATGTATAATGGACATCTTTTGTGCTGACCCTGAAAATCTCAAATGTTTTCTCTAAAAATAAGCAGCTTCATGTGGACACCCAGATAACATGGACACTATGGCATGTCCCTTTGGTGTTCATATCAACTGGGCTCCACTGTAGGTTGTTTTTTAAAAAAAAGAAACACAGTAATGCAAAACTAGAACACAAGCTTATACACAGAATTCGAATGGACTTTAACATGTTACATAATTGCACCAAGTTTGTCATCAATAAAATCACAATAAGTAAAACAGCTTTAACAGGAGAATGTATGTGCACTTCTGTGGGAAAAGGGTTTTAAACTTTGGTGTGGATAGGGCTTGAGTGAGTTAAGTCAGTTAAGTCTGTTCAATAAATTTGACGCTTGTCTCAGATAAAGTTCGTCTGACTGAGCAGGGGCGGATCCAGCATTTTTTTTAGGAGGGGGTGCACTCGTCTCTTGCTCTACTTCAACACCAATAAACCCCCATGTTTCTGCAAAGCAGGGTACGGTTCTACTGTATGACTGTAAACTTTTTCATGCCATTGAATTAAAATTAAGTTCAATGTTTGATCCAGCAGTCAACCTTGGTTCGTCTCGTCAAAAGTATTGTACTTAATTTTTTATATATCTCAGGTAACTTTTGTTTTTGTTTTGTCTTTGAGTATCATTGGTAATGTATGTTAGTGAAGTTGAAACAAAAGAAAAACAAAAATTAAACACAACAAAAGTTCGACATTTGGTCTTGGCCCTAGTGAGCATGGTTGGACCTGCAAGGAGTAAGCCCCCCCAACTTAGCTCTTGGGGAAGACATGCAAGCTTCACCACAATGATAAGCTGACAAGCCTGGCGTGAAGAAGTTTGTTTTCTTTATAAAGCAGTATGAGAACTACAGATGACAAGAATTTCAACTGACCTCTTGTCATTCAACACGACATGTTCAATCTTCCCCAGTTGCCCAAAGCTTGATTCGGGGGTATCTGTGTCGAAAGTACTAAGGATTGAAGCTCCAGTCAGGTGCTGAACAGCAGAAATGTGAAGAATAGACAAACGTTCCAACACAAATGCACCCTGAGATAGAAGAAAAAAAAAGAGGAAAAAATTAAGGTAATAAAATAACCATTAAACTTTTGGTGGTTCAAACAAGAAATCTCAAACAGAACAATAAAAAATACTATGAAAACCATAGATCACTAGGATTTTTTTACCTTTTTGTCTAAGATTATGCCACTGCTCAATATTAACTTTCTTGAGAAAAATAAAATCACTTTCAAATGTATTCTAACTGATCACACATGAAACTAATTGCTTTCACTTTTTTCCATCTTGAAGTGGACAGTAACCTACCTTTCATAAGCTATGGACTAATTATCCCATATTTGAGGTCTCAGCCAATCTGTACCTCCAGGCTAGGTTTACAAGATTACATTATATGGCAGAATCCATGATTGGGCAAAATTAAGTGAGTACTCCATTCTTATTGGCTACTCGCGCATCTTGCCCGCTTGGAATTTCCTGCATTAGTCCCACAAGAAAAAGTTCTCTTTTTGGCCAAGCTTGTTCGGTCAAGATGGTTACATATATTGATCTGGTCCTTTTTGCGTTTTTATTGACCTCAACTTCGTCTCGGTCCATAAAAGAGTACAAAAGAACTTGGCCAATATCCAGCCATCTTGACCTCTCGCTTGGTCAATAAAGCTTATATAATTTATTAAAAACAACAACAACAACAAACCTTGTCTCTTAAATACCGCTTCAGTGCTGGGTGTACACACTTCTGACAAGCAATGACATTAACACCAGAGTCAAGCAAAGAATCTGCCACCTTTAACAGCTGAAGAAGGACAGTATTTCCTGCACTAAAATCATAACTGCCGCTCACTGTCTCTGTTTTTATGTTGCTTGAGAACCACTCATCTGTATCTCCAGCCATTGATATATTATACAAGGCTACCTTGGCACCATGGCTAACAAGAGTCCTTCCACACTGTTGAAAGGTTGGAATTTCAGGTGTATATATGAGAAGACCTGGCAGAACCTTTGAGTCTTGAACAGATTCTCCTTCAAAAGTTACTATTTGTACCGGCACTGCTTGTTTGAGACCTACAGAAGGTGCGTTATTTGTGCTACTTGGCAGAGACTGGAGGAAAGCCTGAATGTTAAGGAAAGTAATAATCAGTTAACAGGGTGCGGGAAATTTTAAATATCGCTAATGCACTTTGGGTGCTCAAGCTGTTGCCAAATTTTACCAGCCTAAGTCGAGCCATAGTGAAGGCCGACCAAACTCCTTTTTGACTCTGAATATTATTTTATTTTGGCAAATGCCTCTCTCCAGTCAGACAGCTCATAAACTCATAAACTCAATGCAGGGGGAAAAATGTAACTGTTCTCTAATAGCACAACTGCAGAACAAGGTACATTTTAACTCTTGTGTTTTTTTATATTTTCAAACAGCTGGTCCCAGTTGTTCAAAAGGTGGATTTTAAATGCTATTCACTGGATACATGTAAATCTCTATCCACTGGATAGTGCAATTGGTTTCCCTAATACTTATCCACTGGATATTTATCCAGTGGATAGCACTATCCAGCTTTTGAACAACTGGGGCCTGACTGTTTGCCATAAAATGGTGGAAGCTGGTCTTGATCCACATTCAAGGCTGTCAACCCCTAACATCTTCAAATATTGAGAATTGACAGGGGAGGGATAATCGATGATGTCATAATGCATGAAACATGACATCATTTGTGCAAAAACACATATGCGGAAAAGATGTTGTTGGAATTGTAACATTTGAACCTGATTGGTTTACTTCTCACCAATAACATTATTGCTTGTATTACAATGGCATACTGGAGTTTCTGAGGAAATGTTCAATGTTAAAAGTTAAATAGCTCAAACAACACAAAATATTTGAAGTTTCATTGACAGAAAGTCCAATCTACAAGAAATAGCAAACTTCGGCAACTATTCAGGAGATTTCAGACTCTAATCTGGAGACCAGGAAAAATGGTTCAAAATCGGGAGTCTCCTGGATTATCCAGGAGAGTTGACAGTACTGCACATTAACTACATGTAAAAACACTAAATAAGAATGTAGAATGTTTATTTAGAAATTCATGAAAATCTTGAATGTTACCTGGATAATAAGCACAGAAACATGACGTTTCTCTGTTTCACTGAGGTGACAAGCAGGTTTAGTACCGACAATACTGTTTACGATGGACAACATGCTCTTCATGTCACCAATATTAATCTTCATTTTCCAGCAACATGACTGTAAATGGTTGATGATCGCTTCCAACAAATGTTGATTGATTTGAGTCACCAAGGCTCTTGGAACTGGTAGGTCAAGAGAGGATTGTAACAAGCTATATGAAAAAGGAAAAGGGTATTAAATAACCCCTTTTAAAACCCCTATAGCCCACTATAGCTAGAACATGTACCAACCATTTTCACAGAACTCAGTTAAAAGATTTATTATAAGTTATGGAAAGATTATTGATAACCTTACTAATGTAACGACACCTCAAAAGAAGCAACGCTGTCCGAAGTCCTCCATCACTATAGGCATCTAAATGTCCTCTCACAGCTGAGAGTATAAGTCTCAGTATGGGATGTGACAAGCCAGACAAGCTGTGAAAGATTCTGCTTGATGTTGATGTCACAGTCACATATCCACCAGAGGAAGTCTGAAAGAATTTCAGTCTGATGATAAATTGAGTTAATAGAAAAATTTAGTGAAAGATGGTAAAGGTTAAGCTCAGCATGGACAAAAAATCTGAGTTATCACCAGGACCACCCACAACATCAGGGTGTGGGTAACTCCTGGGAATGTGTGGTATGCTACCCTTTTTAGACCGAAATGCATTGCATGTGCATTGATTTTCTCTACCCTATACAAACCTGCGCTGCAGAGGAAACTAAACTCTGGTTAAGTCCGTCCACAAAACAGTGCCGAAATCCTTGTTCTGGCCCCCACCTGTGTACCAGGATTTGAGTACACGCCATGATTGGCCTGTTAAACAAGCCACTGTCGATTTGCCAATCAAGATGAAGGGAAATTTGAACACTCTTCCAGTAATTGGTTGAGTCAGTTGGAGGCCCAGAATGAGGATATCGACGCTGCTTTGTAGACATTACTAACCAAGGTTAAATTACGTCTGCGACGCAGGTGTCATATTATGCTAATGGACGTTTCGTTATTGCTACATGATGTGTTTTGTCATTACACCTGTTTCATGACTTTTACATGATGCTAACTTCAGAGTTTTGGACCTCGCGCTTTTCAAAGCAGCCATGTTTGTTGCTTAGGTCAGTCTTTAAGTTCAAAGCTGTAAATCAGGCTAGTCTTCTAAACAAATCAGAAATACATTCAGCAGGCTACCCTATTTCAGGCCACAAGCAGGGACAAAAGTAGTTGACACACTTGTTTAAAACGGGTGCTTTTAACAAACATTTAATTCATTTATTATTTCATTCCTTTTAAACGCCGTAAATCCCCCGACCCCCCGAATCAATGTTGTCTGAAGTAAAAAAAAGACTTGAGGGTCCAAAATTCAAATGAAAAGAGAGCTTTGAAACGTGAACTGGTATTTGACTCTCAAAGAAAACGACAGCTCAAACTGAGGAAAACACTGCTTCCTTCGTGTTACAACGGTTAACCACGTTTCGGCAAACGGAAAGTCACATTAGTCTGTTATGACCTCTTAATGTCGATATGTATTCTCGTGGTTAACCGTTGAAACTCCTTATTTGCACCACATCGCTGGAATTTTTCTCGCCAAGAATACGTATTGCGAAGCACTTTCTACATAGCGGAATCTTCTTTCACCTTTTGTGAGGAATTAGCGCATAAAAAAGGAAAATTTTCCAGCGCACGGCCGTCATCGATCACGTGTTATCCCGCTTTGCTTGTCATCAGGTGAACTTCTGGGCCAAAGTAATTGCTGTTTTGGCGATGATACAAACTGGTGTGTCTATTTTGAAAACAATTTCTTTGGCATTATGTGATTTACGAGCTGGGAAATGAAATAGTTGTCCGTCCAACATCAATAAACAATCATGCCACTGAATAAATGGCAGGCGGTCATGTAAAATCATTAAAAAAGTACATACCTAACCTCGACGCCTACCTACGCTAAAGGTTTGGATCAGTTAGGTTAGAAAAGGTCTCAAAAAAAAAAAAACAACACATCTATATATAGGGCACAGCACAAACGGCTGGCCCATCATTTATGAGGTTCATAACCTGTATATTGTTCACGTCCTTTCACTAATGGCAAAGGTCAATGTCAAAAATATAATTGCATGTCCCCTCTGTTACTCTGCAGTACTTCATTCGCTCAAGTTAAGCATTTACAAGAACAATTTTCATTGTACCTTAATGTTTCCATCCTTTTTCCACTATTGATAATACTTGTGAAAACATTACATCCGCAGCAATGGCATTGATCACAACACAAATCATTTCGTCTCGACTCGACAGGGTATCAGGAACGCGCGCGGGGGTACAAGATTAAGTAATGACATACGCTTTGTACATTTTACTCTACGTATACTACAAATCAGGACGAAACTCTATAAATTGATGTTTAAAAACAAACAATTTGGCCCATAGAGTAACGTCATCGCACAAAAATTCAGCAGCGTCAAAAATCTAGCCGGAAAACACAGATACATATTTCAGACAATCAGGGACAAAAGTAGTTGACACACTTGTTTAAAACGGGTGCTTTTAAGAAACATTTAATTCATTTATTATTTCATTCCTTTTAAACGCGGTAAATCCCCCGACCCCCCGAATCAATGTTGTCTGAAGTAAAAAAAAGACTTGAGGGTCCAAAATTCAACATTGATTTTGGGGGAAAGGGGTTGGGGTAGACAGGGGAAGGGGATAAGTATATCCACTATGCAAAAAGGGGCTATTTTACGGAAGTGTGTCAACACTTTTGTCCCTCATTGCAGCTTAACTACTGTTCTCAAAAAAAAATTAAAAAACATACCCCATCCAAAGAACATAAAATTTTTGTTCTCTTTCAGAGGACACCAAAATGGCTAAAAACTACACCCAATTAAAACAAAAAGAGTCAGCTTCATCCCCAGGGCTTTTCAAGGAGTCAAAACCATACTCTTTGGTACTGTACTGTATCAATAATATACAGGACTGTAGCCTCTGAATGGGTGTACTCGTCACAAAAACATGGGCGTATACATTTTTGTATGGGGTTATAGGCGGGGTTATAAATGGAGGGGCTTATATGCAAGGCAGAGATGCCAACCGCTGGAGACCTAAAATCGGGAGACTCTTTTTTTCACTACCCCCCCCCCCCCTGAAAAACTGACCAAGCCCCCAATGGGAATGACTTAGGACACTATAATTATGACATCTTACACAATGTACATACTATAAAAATTCGAAATCATCATTTGGTGCTAGAAATAATCTTTGTCAACGACTAAATACATGCAAAAATGCCACAGAAACCGTACTGCGAATAAGGAAAATTCAAGTTTTGAGCTAAAATGGGCTAAATCTCAAACTAAGTCTGTTTTATTTTTTACTAAGTATTCAATATTTATAGCGGACGTAAAAAGCGGGAGATTTATGTACCAAAGCGGGAGAGCGGGAGACGAGGCCAAAAAGCGTAAGTCTCCCGCCAAAAGCGGGAGAGTTGGCATCACTGGCAAGGGGGCTTATACACCACCTGTAACTGGACTAGAAAAAGTGCTTCAAAACAAGCTACAGCAGTACTGTTCAAAATATGTTTTACTTTTTCTGGTATTTTATTAGACTTCAAAATGTCATAATAAATAGAATTCATTTTCAATACAAGCCAGAGGGGCACTTTTATCCAAGGGCCTTGTAGTGGGCCTATATCTGGTCGGGCTTATAAGTGGGAGAGGGTGGGGGGGGGTGCTTGGCAGCAGTTTTCAGTAAAAAATTAAAACAACTGAAGATACACATAGGCCCTTCAGCTTCCCAGAAAGCAGCTTGGTTGTGCAATTCACAAGACTGATATCAACATGAACATGGGATATATTTCAGTCAATTACAGTCACGTGCGCATCACATATCAAAATATTATCTTACCTTCCAGTTGGGCCAAGCGCCGAAGAAACCAAGTCCTTCAGTGACAGTAATAAATGCTTAACATTACTGTCGTCCAGAGGCTGAACTGTAATCTAAAGAAGTTGTTATTAAAAGAAACTGTAATAACCCTGTAGCATGGTCGATAACAAACGTAATGAACAGAACTGAAACAAAACTGAACTATAGCAGCAGTTTAGACAGCTGGTTTGGATAACTGAACAAACCTTGGAAGTGCATTGATCTTCCCTGAGCAGCCTCGAAGAGCGACTTTTACCCGCCATTCAAAACGTATGCATTGCAGTTATGCATCCTTGTAATAACTGTGTTATCAATTTAATAAAACTCTATAAAAATGCAGGTGTTTTTCTCGGTTTCAATCCATGGTCTCAAAAAGCTACACTCACCGCAACACTCACCGTGACAGGCATCAGATTTACAGACAAGCACCGCTAGAAGTCTAGGCACTAGGCTAGTCACCAGTTTTTCTACAGGTTTGAGTCGTAGTCCAAAAACGCCTGGCAAATGTGTTTTAGGCATGAGAAAATCTTTAGTAACTCTTCGGTTTGCCCTCTATGGCTGCAAAAACAGGCCTTTCTTTTATATCGTGGCTACCAACAGATATAAACCTCGAAACAGAGGCTATCTAGAGCAGGTATAGTAATGCTCAAAACGAGAATTAATACTGAGGGTTCAACTATGTTCGGCGTTCATTCGCTCATTATAATTTGTTAACGAAGCTTAATTCTTCCATTCATTATAGGTTGGGACATTTGATCCGGAGCCAAACACCAGGAATGAGAAGCTGGCAAGTTTAAATATGGATAGGATAAGGTTAGCAGTTTGAGATTAAGTTATTGTTAAGTTGTTTTGTACCCTATGAAACGCCACAGTGCCAGGTACTTTATACTTTTTGTATGAAGAATATTAATGAACCGGTCAGTGTAAAACGCAGACTGCGGACCAGGGGTAAAATGCAGACTGAGTGTAAAATGCAGACTGCAGACTGAGAGTAAAATGCAGACTGGGGTAAAATGCAGACCGAGCATAAACTGTAGTTGTGGAAAGGTTTAAGGGTCAAAAAATCCCGCAAATACATGTAAACGAACACTTACTTGAAGACATCTGCTTTCACAAATCCATTCAGGACTTTCTTCTCTAGAACGTTGTCGACGACCCAAAAAAATATAATCGCAATCTTGAACCTTTTTTCCGTCCGAGAGACCTCATGCTTCAAGTTTAGACGCGAAGTTTTCGATATACGTGACCAGGGATGTTTACGCTTAAATGGAAGCTGCTGACCCAAAATACTGTACAGGAGGAATTATGGCGATAGAAAGGGAGTAAATCATTCCAACAACAAAGAAAGATGTTCTGCAGGAAATTTGGATGACCTTCTATGAAAGTATTGCAAATCAAGGTACACAGACTTAACCTGTTCGGATGTTCATTGAAACTTCTGGCGAATGTGCAATCCACTTCAACTAGGAAGCGAAGTGTGTAACTGATACCGGCTAGCTATTTCACCGATTTGGAGAAGAAGGAGCACAAATGTTTAAAAAAGTCTACGGTCTTTATTCTGCATTTTACCCCAGCCTGCGTTTTACTCTCACTCTGCAGTCTGCATTTTACACTCAGTCTGCATTTTACCCCTGGTCCGCAGTCTGCGTTTTACACTGACCGATTAATGAACGTCTGCATGCGTTTTCCATACAAACATTTTTTTCTGTTTCTTTTTTTTCTTTGTACTTAAATCAATCTAGATACTGGTTGTCAGTTGGAGCTAGGCCTTCAAGACCTGTGGCAATATTACTAGGACTGGTAAGTTAAGGTGGCCACTGATCCCGGCCCCTTCCCTCACCTCTTACTCTTTGCCAACACTACCATCACTGACCCCATTCAATCTTTATTTTAGGTAAGACCAAAGCTTGTTTTACAGCAGTTTCACTTTATCATTAGAAAAAATTAAAAAGTGGATATGTTGTAGGTGAAAATCCATGCTCAGGTTAAACCAGATAAGATTTCTTTTTTTTTTGTCTCCTGAATAGGTCAATTTTTAACATTAATTCCCTCAATTTTCCAGAAATGGAAAATTTCCTTTGGCCTAAAGGTGACAAAAGTGTCATCATCTTTAACAGCTCATTGTGTGGGCTTTCTTGTATCTCTTAGGAATTGTTTTGTTTTGGAAGGCCTTCCAAAATAGTTAATTTCCCGATCGCTATTGGCGCCTTTTCGCTCACGTGTTTGTTAGCCCAAGTTACACTCTAGTATATGCGTCTACTGTCAGTGTTGCTTACTGTACTCTCATGCTTAGGTCTGACTTATAGCGATAGTTTTAGCTTTCCCCCCCTTCCCACCCTAGTTTTGGTGGGCGGAGAGGTTATTGTTCTCATTGGGCAGCCACCCCTGGCTGTGTTTCGGGGGTTATAGTTGTTTGATTTCAATAAACCCTCTCTCTGTGCCAAACAGTTTGTCTCCGTGTCTTTTCTGATATAGTTTAGTTACAGATTGATTTTGTAGGGAAATTACAGCAGTTGTCGTGTTAACTTGTCACAAAGAATTTCGGCAATCAATAAGATGACAAACGTGTGGCTTTAGTATTGGTGAAGTGTTGAAGTGGTTGACAGAGTAGAGTTTGCAAAACTTCCCATTAAAAATGAAAAGAAAATGGCTGCTGATTGTGAACTACTTTGATTCGGCAAAAACCCAGCATTTAAGACAGTCAAACAAATGGGAATATTAATTTTTTGAGCTAGCCAATTTCATTAATAGACCATTTGGGAGCTGCTTAGGATGAGGTGTTGGGGGAAGATTACCCCTCATAATGATAATTATCACAAAATGGAAATAAGCTTCTAAACATCACAATCTGAACCAACTTTAAAATCTCTCATTGTTTAAAACACTAGTTGAACTTTCCCACATCTCCTTTATTTTGTGGCAAGTCTAGAAACACTGAAAAAAAAAAAGCCTTCAGGTGGTATTTACATTTTGTAAGTAGAGGAAATACTGTTTCATTGTAGCTGCAAGTGCTGCATCACTGATTAGAGTATAGAGGCTAAAATACTGTCTTTAATTGTTTTATGTAGGCTGGTGTTCTTCCCCCACACCCTCATAGTTTGGTGGTTGCTGCTAGAAACCGTGCAGCTCTCGCAGCGGCAGCTGTTAATTCAGATGTTCTCACAGTAGCAGCAAAGGAAGAGGATAAAGAAGAGGTGGAGGAAAATAAAGAGAACAATGCAAATGTAAAGAGTGGAGAAAATCAGGAAAATGATGAAGACAAAAATGAAACATAACCCTCATAGCAGCCTTGGTGCTAAAGAGTAACTTAAAACGTGCTTGATGCCATAAGGCACTATTTGCATTTTGCTGAATTTTTTTTCCTTCCATGAAAAATTGAAGAGCTACCTACAAAAGGAAATACAAATCTGGGTCCAAAGAATCGCAAGATAGTTAAGATATCAATGCCACATTATTGTAGCTGGCTAATGATGAGCAGGCAAGATAAAGAGAATCCTGTCTTCTGAGGATCCCCCCTCCCCCTTTGTTCTGCGATAAAAGGTTTTTTTTTGGCCACATAATAATTTCTTTATTAGCACAGCCTTTTTTTGACAAGATTTCTGAGTACTGGGCTCATCATTTTGTCCTCTTCTTATTGGCCCCAACTTTATCTTGGTCCATAAAAACAAATGGAAAATACTTGGCCAATATCAGCCATCTTGACCTCTTGCTTTGTCAATAATGATGTACTTGGTTTATAATACCACTATATGAAATTGTGCTGTGGAATTGTATGCTGGGTTACTAGGTGGCCAAAGCTGATCAGACAACGTGATGGAAAATATAATAATTTTTGTTAGGGTTGCTTGGAAAAAAGGCTCTGGGTACTTAAGCGCTTTTAGAAGGAGAATTTACCAGTTTGCCACAAGTCACTTGGGGCTTTATTCCAGTCACCCCTGAAGGGCCTTTTGTAGCTGGTCATTCACGTGGGATGCACTGGCAGGGTTTGTAGTCTTTTGAGCTCTTCAAATTCTATGACTTTCCATGACCTTTACAGGTTTAGCTGTCAGTTTCAAAAATTCAAAAACTTTCCTTGTTTTAGAGTATTTTTTTACCTTAAACAGTTCAACAGACACAAACTCTGGTGTCCACCAAAAAATGTGTGCTGTTTGTGCTGTTTAATTACTCCTCTATATCTTACATTGTCCTTGCCTTGTCATCTGCAGTAACTAATCTATCAAAAAAAACTTTAATTTTCCATGACTTTCAAGGACCGACAATAAATTCCATGACTTTCCAGGCCTGGAAAATTAAATTCCTAAATTCCATGACTTTCCAAGTTTTCCATGACCTGTACGAACCCTGACTGGGACAAGACAAACAAACAAAATTCCCATTTTAAATGATGCAAGCCCTTTGTCTTGCCCCAGTGCATCCCTTATTCTACAGCATGGCAGTTTTATAGAATGTGAATTTCAAGCTGCAAAGGGTCGTAATTGTTGTAAGTAACCCACGTACCGAAGTATTCCGTTCTTTGGTTATTTATTGCACTCTCTCTAAGCCAGCACCTATATTGATGAAATGAACATCACTGGTTGGTTGATTCCATGTCCCCATTTATGTAATACTTAGTTCTTCATTATTACAACCCAATCACCTCCCTGAGCAGAAGAGGGCAAGGGTATCTGGCTTAATATGGGGTGTAATAATTATTAAAAAAGAAACATTTCCTACTGTAGCAGTTTATACATGTGACCTTGTGAGTGAGAGTAGTGTGTTTACAGGAATTTTAGTCTAATATTTAAAATTTAACAATTAAAACAGTTTTATTATCAATTATGTTTCATGGATTGTTCTAAAGCTTGCTTGTTTGCTTCAGCTCCCCATACAGATGTAAAAATTGACCTGTGAAGCAATGAAAATGGATCTGAATCAATTGGTTGAATTGCCTCGTACATGTAAATCAACTTACTGTATCTTCGCCTCCCTTCTTTTAGATGATCATTTAAACCAGTCAAGAGTCAAAAGCCACAAAGTCTCCATTATTTATAATTTATGTAGTCCTGTCATGGGTTACTTGATAAACAATACATTATAATTTCCTTGTATTGGTGATAAAATTTTGCATTATTTTAGCATTGCAAAGTTTGTGGGACTGTTGTCACTTTATATCCAACAACCATCAATCAAGACAATAGGATTCCTCAGTTACTTGCCTTCATGATGTGACAACTTTACTGACACACTAAGAAAACCATGAACACCCAAAACATTTCAGGAATCCAAATGTTAATTAATAAGTCCCATCACAGCAAAGATCAGGATATGCCAGCCAGCCACAAAACCACAAAACAATAATTAGACCTGTTCCAAGGTAGAGATCTCCTCCAGTTTGACTCTCGCTAGTGACCACCTTGTCTAAATGACCACTACAGCCTAGCACTTTGAGTGTTGGTTTACACAAGTTTCCACAATTAACCGTGGCTATAACTCAAGGGAATAATGGACTTGCCTTTCCTTATCTAGTTCATCTTGATTTCCTAAATGATCTCCAGCAGAAACCACGCCCTTGATTCCTCTAAGAACAGAGGTGTCTGCTTCAAGGAACTCTGATAACCAATCACAGCAACTTGTCACTACATCCTAGAAAAGAAAACAGGAAAGAGAAAGAAAGCCACCTTTTTAGTTTCCAGAGGCAACCTTCATCTTTCGCAGTGACAGTGAAGAGATAGTATGTAAATTACAGTCAGTTCATGGTTGGGTTTACAGTGGTCAGTAATGGCTATAGAGAAGACGATCTGTTCCTCAGAAATCATGAGGGGTTTTTTTCTACTTCAGTGTTGGTGAATTTCCTGGGTCACCTTATAAAGATCTAACATGACTGCCTCTTGCCAATTAACTATTAGGACTTACTTAACCTGTTAAGTAACACTTCCAATTCCAATTTGATCCGGAATGCACCGACACGTTCAAATGAGTTTGTAAGAACTCTTAAGTGCTCCGTGGGTAAACAAATTACAAAATTACAAATTTATGTACCCAATATCTTCTATGTTGCTGTGATATACAGGAGTTTCATTAGAAGTCCGGGTACTGGCACTAGTGTACTCTGAGCACAGTACCTGCCTTCAAGTGGAAATAAACTGTACTGTCAAATTAAATTTCCAAATTTCCCCACCTAATAAATGTTGTGCACTCTTCTAATATAAAAAAAATTATAATAGTGAAAACTTGGGACATTTAGAGTTCTTTTAAAAGTTCCTTCACATCGATCTACTCATTATCTTAGGCAATAAACAAAGTCTGACCTGGTTTGTTGGCAGCTCACCATCAACTAGACCTAACTGCCGTCCATATGACAGGTCTACTTTCTGTCCTTTGCCTAGTAGCTGTAGTGCTTGCTGTTGACCTAATAACCTTACAAGGCGAGTTCCCCCACCCCACCCTGGTGTCAGGCCCATCTTCACTTGCACAAATCTGATCTCTGCACTTTTAGACATGAGACGGAAATCACAGGCTACTGCCAGCTATGATGTGAAAAAACAATAAGATAAATACTATGTAATGTCTGTGTGGCAGCTTGCACCACAGACAAAACCTAACTTCCAGTTAAGTCCATCTGAGAGACAGTGCCAAAATCCTTGTTCAGGGTCCCCAGTTGTGTAACAGGATTTGAGTACATGCCACAATTGGCCTGTTAAAGAAGTTATTGTTTGATTGGCCAATCAGGTTAAAGGAAAATTTGAAACCCACTTCTTGTAATTTGTTGATTCCTTTGGGGGTCCAGTATAAGGATCTTGACACTGTTTTACAAATGTTATTGCCGGGTTTATATTACATCTGTGACACAGGCTATGCCTGTGGGTGTAGCTGCCCAATTCATTGGCTAATGAATCTTCCTTGGATTTTTCCAACACTATTCTCATCTTTGAAGATTGAGAGGCAGCTAATCAGGATATGGCTAATCAGTGAAAACTGTCGACAAAATGATCTATGGAAATACTGTGACCAAAATACATGGGAGTTGCCTGGTCTGTTTGATGGGCCCCTTCAAGGAAGAATCAATCAATCAATCAATCAATAATCTTTATTTATGCATGATAAGTATTAAAAGCGACGCTTCGCTTGTGGGGTCGTGTCTAAATAATAAAAATAAGATAACTAATGAATTAGAAAACAAATTCATTAGATAGATAGATAGATCCAGAGACTTTACTTGGAGGGATGCTACTCGCTCACACAGATACAAAGTCTGTGTCCAAGTTAAAGAAGGCAAGGGTATCTGGGCTATCAAAGAAGGGTAGATGGTAAATGGGTTAAGGGTAGGTGGACCCCGGGGGCGGGGGGGTACTCCCATACATTACCTATACGGGTATGTGCCGCCCAACGGGGTCGTGATTTTGAAGCTCCTGATTTAGAACGGGGTATCCATTTCAGAGGCGTTTTCTAGAACGGGGTATAAAAAATTGTGGATCGCGGCTTTATCTTCTGCTTAAAATTGTTGCTGATTATGAAGAAGCATTTATTTGATGTATAAGTCGAACAAATAAAGAAATATCTTTTTAAAAAAACAGGGCTATTTCAATTTACAAACTTTCTAGAACGGAGTATAAACAATTGGCCCATTTCTAGAATGGGGTATTAGTTTTAGGGCGAATTCTAGAAAGGGGTGTAAAAAATTGGCCCATTTCTAGAACGGGGTATCAATTTTAGGAGAAATTTTTTTTAGAGAGGGGTGCCAATTTGGAGTCCCGGGAGGCACATACCCACCCAAAAAATACCCAAGTGCCCCCCCGGGACCACAGCACCCCGCCCCTGACTCTGTCTCTGGCATGTCTTGCATGTGTGGTATTAATTTCTGCACTCACCTCAGCCCCTCCGCCTAATGCTCTTCCTTCAACTGCAGCCACGCTGATAAGGGGAAGCCTTCCCAGCCGACTAAGCGTTCTTTGCATGAAGGCACACATGATGTTCCCTTCTTCCGGAGTATTGATCGCCTTAACAACGCTTAAATCACCTCCCGAACAAAAATATCCTTCACTACCACGTAAAACAAGAGCTTTGCCATCTTGCCATTGTTCAAGTTCGTCAACAGCCTCGGCTAGTTTCACCATCATATAGCCTGTCAAAGCATTTTTACGCTCGGGATTCATGAGTGTTATTACTGCAATTCCCCGCTGGTTTTCCCGCAGTTTAGTTACCGTAACATCGCCGCGTCCTAGACCTTTGAACTTGTCACGAACATGGGCTTCGTCAAACGATATTAGGGTAGAGAGCGTTCTTCTGAAATCAACTAAAGCAAAACGTCCTTTTCTTGCGAGGGAAAAACGCATTTTGATTTCTCCAGCTCCAGTGACCTTGCTAACATGCTACTACTCAAGCTGCATCAGAGAGTTCCTTTTTTTTTCGGCTGGATTTTGTTGAAGTACTCGCATGCGCCGCCATATTGGCCGCAGAAGCCTGGTGAAGAGTACTAACTAGCGGGAAAAAACAAAGCGCGTAAAAATGCGCGTAAACTACAGTTACGTGGGATTTCCTACACACATTTATTGGGCGCGATCCATTCAACCAAAATTTCCGGAAATTTCGGTCCAAAACTCAATGGATCGGTTCGGTCCAACCGGAAAAGTTTCGAAAAAACTGGCCCACCTTTTGAGGTGGACCACTTTTCCCGGTCGGACAGGTCGGAATTTGGGTTGAATGGATCGCGCCCAATGTACCTCGGTAACTCGAACCTCCTGCTAACTCGAAATAATTTTTGTTTTCCTTTCAGATCACTGATCTATATAATTCTACCCACGATAACTCGAGCCATAAAAAAAAAACCAAGAAAAAACAATCAAACAGGAATTCTTCGTGTAAATTCTTAGTTTTTTCGCTTTTTTCACTCCACTTCTAGCCTGTTCCAGGCTCTCAGATAGTGGGGAAGATAAAGACGTGAAAGTGAAAGGCACGCACTTTCTCAGTTCAGCGGACCCGACTACACTCAGCTCGGAGCCAGGAACAGGCTACTCCAAGTGTCCATCTCAGTATATTAATCAAGCTCAATTCCTTTTTCAAAATATTACTTGCTGCCCTTGAAGTGAAGTATGCATGATAGTTGCATTCCGTTCCCATTCCTTTGCTTATTTCCTTATTTCCGGTTATTTGCTACGAACTCACGATAACTTGAAATACTTGAGTGAAAGGCAGTAACATTAACAGCGTATACGGGGTAAGGCATTCAAAACCGGGGACAGTTCTAACAAAGAAACTGAGGGCCACCCAACGATAGGCCTTTCCCGATTGCGCTCGTAAAATCCTAAAAAAGTGCTGGCAAAAATGGCTAAAAAGTGCTCAAAAAGTGCTCAAAATCTCAAAAAAAGTGCTCAAAAGTGCTAAAAGTTGTGAACAGTTACCTCTAAGCTTTTCGTAAATATGTCAATTTTTACTGAAGTAATTAATAATCTATTTTGCGTAGTGCTATTCGACAGGTTGTTACGAAAGGTTGATAGAATATAGAACAATAATATTTTTAAAAAACTAAAGCCGGTTACGAATTGTAAAAAAATTCAGCAGTACTAGCATCAGATGATTTAGAAATTTGAGATGACACACGCATGATACATCAGCCAATCAGAAACTTCTGTTCTCACGCTCAGTGAGGATAAGTCCAGGTGCCTTTCCATGACAACGGTCTTTTATTCTTGACAACATCATTAGTTATTCAAATTTATGACCTGGAACACAATTCTCGTTGTAAGCGACACACAGTTTTTGCTTTAAAGTGTTTTAGAAGACATATGTTACTCGAAATTTGTTCGAAATGTGAAATATTGCTCAAATGTTGCCCATAGTGCGAAAAGTGCTTAAGGGTGCTCAAAATGCAAAATAGTGCTCCAAACTCAAAAAAGTGCTCAAAAGGTGCTCAGCGCAATCGGGAAAGGCCTACCCAACGATGGTTTCCTCCTAAATACATTGAAAACACTTTTCAAGCTATCCAGAGTACTTCTAGATATCTAGAAATGCATTCTAATTATAAGCGGCGCTATAAAATTTGTATCTGTTCGGTCATCCTAGGGGAACTTGCGTCTTTTCGAAATTACAAGGGCTTGAGTATTATTTTTCTGTAAATTTTAGATGAAATCATTACTGATCTATCACGAACGTAAGACATTTTCTGATTCTTAACGTCACCACATTTTTGAATCCGAAACTTTAGGTTCCCTTTTTCCTACGAAAAATAGCCTAACTTGGGATGTAAAATGTGAAAATTAAACTTCAGAAAATCGTAGGGAATATATAAGATAAGCTTCGAAAACTGTACGTGAATGCCGTCCTAAAGTAACAGAAAATTCTAGGCAATATTTGTTTCTCCGAACAGATATTTTACAGAAAAAAGTCGTTGGGTGCCCCTGAAGAAAGAGAACTTGTACGCGTTAATTTGCCTGTTGGCTTGCAACATCCACCCACCCAGCCTAAATATAGTTTGACTTGACTTGATATGGGCTTGTAGCCTGCGTAGCAGCCGCTTGGAAGTAATGGGCGCAGGAAAAATGGGTTGCGCCATTACTTCCAAGCGCCTGATAGGCAGGCTAACGAGCTTGGGGTGATGTAGATCAACTAGTGGAACTGACGTCTGTGTACGGTAAAGAGATGATAAAGGCTTTATCTTCCCTTGATACCGTAATCTGCCGATTAAAATTTCTCCCAGTTATAGGCCCATCTACCAGTAAACGAAAAAAAAAACATCCGATTAAAAGCCCTCTCTCACATTAACCCCGTCTAAATGATTTATTATGACGATTTGATTGGGACTTTATTCTATTCTAGTTGTAAGCCCCCTCGGATATAAGCTCAAATAGGCCCTGCGGCACAGAGTTTACGGCATAGTAGGTTGTTTATAAATGATTAAATTAACTGCAAAAACCGTGGACGAAGATCCTGCTAGTTGTAAACGTTGGATCTCTAGAAAGAGATCAAATCAGCTAAAATATAAAGAACCAAGAACGAGAAGTCCAAAGACGACTGCAAAGCTGATTTAAAACGACGTGTATTGTTTTCTATAACAATATTTCGGCTGGCCCCCGGGGCTGGCCATACCAGCCTTCTTCAGGTTTACAGATGTTACTGAACTTATGTAGCAATCACAATATTATATAGGTGGAAAATGTCGCAATAAAAAGGAAGAGGCGGAAATCACGTACAACATAAAAATTGGAAAGGAAAAATACTAAGGATATGGATTACAATAATTCGTAGCCTGCGTAGCAAGCGTTTCCGTGCGGTTTAGGAGCAAAGAACGAGGAACGAGGACACGTTTAAAATCAGCTTTGCAGTAGTCTTTGGACTTCCCTTTCTTGGTTGTTTGTAAATCATCGCCCCAATTGTATGGACAGTCCGAATCATCCAAAACCTGGAGGCGGTAGAGACAATCTAGACAATTTCATGACTGAAACCAAATAACATCTGTAACATCTCATCCCCGGTAACAATGTGCTTCGCAGCCGCTATGGCCAGAGTCACGCAATGTTTCCCGCTCTCACGCGTGGCCCATGGGGGCGGGAGGATTGCGTGACTACGGTCTGCGAAGGAGACTACGTTGAAATAAAAAACTCGCGTGCATGGAGACAACATTATTTTATTCCGCAAGAATAAATATTTTATATCACAAAATCTAGTACATTTGTAAAACCAAGTTAAGCATCAGCGAAAGCAGTTTTACTCGAATCGCAAAATTCATTTTAAGCTGAAGATAGATGTAACTCCCCTATGAGTGTCGCTAGTACCCTTTTCACCAAATAAGGTGGAGAGGCCATAGCTCACCTTGAAAACAAGTGTTGATAGCCTAGCTACAATCTGGAGATGATACAAAAACTTTTAGAAGATTGTTTAGGGGCGCAAGGACTTTGAATTGCATAGTAATATTTTGGCTTAAACCGTGTGCTAGACTGCTGGTAATCCTTTAGATGTTATTTTTAATTAAAAGAATTAATCGGCCCCTGTTAAAAGA
This sequence comes from Porites lutea, assembly GCF_958299795.1. NCBI lineage: Eukaryota > Metazoa > Cnidaria > Anthozoa > Scleractinia > Poritidae > Porites > Porites lutea. The sequence goes on from NC_133205.1 coordinate 39,321,393, forward strand.
TAGAATATCAGCTCTTTTTGAAAGAATTGTCTCGATAACTAGAAGCCAGAGCCTATGTTCGATATATTTTAAATTCTAACATGACTCCGAGGCTTTAGGGTCAAAATTGCAAATCAATTCCCAGAAGAGACTTGAGCACAAAGAAAACCAAACCAAATATAGAAAAATGACCAGAAAGCCTCGGAGTCATGTTAGAATTCCAATATATGGGCTATTGGCCACTTTAGAAACGGCAAGGAAACTGGGTCGAGTTAACTTTCGCAAAAGACTCGTGGGACTGCTACTAAAGGTATTGAAAAAAAAAGTGTTTGAAAAAAGAAAAAAATTCCGATCCAGTTCCCTTCTCGTGTCTAAAGTATACCTTTGTGATATATTTGTTATATAGACAATCCCACAAGTGCTTGCGCGGGTACTATCGACAAAGTCCAACACTCTTTTCCAAAGTCAGCTATTTGGAGCAAATCATTTATTCTTTGATTCCCTGAAGAAGTCAGGCCGTGTGTGACGAAGTATTGCTCTTTTCATTGTTTGCATTCAAATGAAATCTAATCAGCAGTACTACTTTCATAACGTAATATTTATCAGGCTGTACATACCTATAGTAGGTCTAACATTTAAGGCCTCTGAAAACAATATTCTATGGTGTTATCATTTACATGAAGCTTCTTTAGCAATACTTCTGCATGGTATTTATTAACTGGCGATCTCGTACAGAACAAATTCACGCGTTTGGGCATTTTTTGGAGGGTTAATGAAGGTTTCTGTTCACTTCTCATTTGAAACTCACTTTGAGAGGTACAGACTGCTGCTTTGTTAACTTAAAGATATGAATTTTAACTTCTAAAAAATTAAAACTTCTCAAAGGCTTAGTAAGGCTTCCTCGAACAACTCAGTCCAATTCTCAAAATACCTTTCAGCTGGACTAGGAATGAGGCCCATAACCTGGCTTGATTTTAAAAAAGGACAAAACGAAATTTGCATCTTTGACACCAAAATAGGCAAAACTCTTAACAGCGGGACAACACATAGCGCCCAAATCACTGAAGAGATTTTTTATATACCCCCGGGGATCATTTCTTGGGCCCCACCGTTACCGAGTAACCTTTTTTTAGCATTCTTAATATTATTTGACTGAGCACAGTTCAACAACCAGCCAGCTCTTCAACTTTGTTCTTGATTTTGTACAATTATTGCTTCTGCGTTATTTATCATCCTCTTGTACCTGTAAGATAATTTTTAAGCAAACGATATTCCTTCAGCATATTGTAAAATAATTACGATTAATATGATCTTAAAATAACTTTACACATAACGTTGCCTGGTGTGTCTCCACTGCCAAATATTACGCATTTAACAAGCAAAACATTTTCTCCAGTCCATTCGCTCACTTGGAAATTTTAATTCACGCCTATCGACCTTCCCGCTTTCTATATAATTACTGCTCCCCCACCCCCCTTCACCTTGTTGGGACCTGAGCCCCAGGGCTTCTCGGTTGCCGTGCTTTTTTCTATAGTTATCCAGCACCTTTGATGTTATTTTACCGGATATCGCAAGTGTACTCCAAATATGGTCAACACAAGATGGTTATGAAGAATTTATAGCCGGGAAATTTGAGCCAATCAGAAACGGAGTAATATTTTGACTGAATGACAGTTATGAATAATAGGCCACTACTGAACTCCTATAATTCTCACCTTCAAAACGAGGCTAAGTGCAAAACCTTTCTTGTGAAAAGCTATATTTGCCTGAGAATTAAAAATCATTTTCATGTGAATCGCTTCACACTACGCCTCGCTTTGAAGCAGAGACTTGGGGTAACTCGGAAATGGTCTATTGATAAATGAATGAAGTCATCAATCTCTCAGCTTACCAACCAGCACCATGGATCAACCTGCAAGCTCTCTTAATGAAGCCAAGAACAAGTTAGGAGTAATGATACTCGTAGAACCTGCAATAGGCAAATAAATATGACACTAGATAATGGCCTGTTTTCTTATGTATTCAAAGAAATGTTTTTAATAACAAATCAAGTTCATTCCTATATTACCGGAAATTCAAATACTTTCTACTTATTTCCTACACGAACAAATATGACTTTTTGGTATTAGATTTCAGGGTCCTAAATTTTTCAATTCACGAAATAACAATATAAAAAGTGTTGCTACTATCCCTCTTTTTAAATCCTGATTGAAAATGTTTCTTCTTAGCTGATTCACCACTTGTAAATAATACTTGTTTTTTGTTGCGTTTTGTCTGTTTTGTTTTGCTTGCTTTTTATCTTAATTATATTTCAGTATGATTTCGCCGCTTATTATTTATTCATTATATTTAGTCTTAAGTTAGAGAGGGAGCTCATATAATAAGCCCCAATTTTCAATTTGAACTTCCTCGCCAGAAAAAAAACTTTTAATTCTTTTACTTGTAATTTACGTCTATTTAATATTTAACTAACATTTTTGTAATATATTGAATGTCTCTATGTATGTATATAATTTTTTTTTTCTGGCAAATAAATAAACTGAAACTGAAACTGAAACTAAACTAACAGTTTTCAACTAGATTTTAAAAGGCAAAAACGTTCGGTCAGGTTTTTTTCACAATACAACAAGTGAAGGTTCAGAGGATATTGACAGGTACTTTCACGAAGTATAAAACTTACCAATCAGCACTTCCCAGTCTTTTTTGGCAGCAGTTACCTAATGATAACAATAAACAAAAAAAAACATAACACATCAATGTTTCTACAATCTGTCAACTTTGAAAATGAATGAAACACGAGAAGGTGCGAATGATCGTCCCAGTAAGCGTAGAACTGTTGATGACAATGACTGGTGTTTGGCAATATGGAAGTCAATAGAGGAGTCAAAGTGAACTGTGTATGGTCAAATAATAGTTCAAAAATAATAGTGACCTTAAAAATTAACTACGAATATGAAATCGGATTTTGAGCGATCTGTACATTAATTTTTGCCTGCTACTGATCAGCAAATAAGATTGGAGTGATAAGAAATTATACGAGCCACAAGTTTGTGGTTTGAAACCTCGTAGGTGGAAGGGTAATTAATTTCATACTCATAGTTCAAGCTAACAGTCCCTATCATATACTGTGACATTCATTAAAGAGTCATGTCGTAAATTTTCTTACGGAAATAAGTTGTGGCCAATTTAAGTCCGCGTACGATGTTTCTCATGAGTGAGAAATATCGTTCGTCCAATCAAAAGCCGTGTATGTTTGTGCGTTCATGGCAGTGCATGGGTGTCCCGCCATTTTTCCCGCCAGTTTTTTGTGTTTATGGTTCCCGCCTTTTTGCGCGTCCACGCTTCAATCATTTAACGAGATAACCCTTTGTGCTACTTTACCGATACTTTACCTCGTAAGCTGTTCTTGTTTCAGAGTAGCAAACTCCACCAACAATAAAGATGATAAGCCGGGGACCTGCTCGAGCCTCCGTGGAGCCCTAAACAGGGATCAAAACGAGGTAATGTCACGTTTACAGCACCGGTCGCCAGGGACTAGAAAGATTTATGGATTTTATTATGGTACAAGGCAAGATAAGGAAGGAGGGAGGGAGGGTACGGGTGATTTCAGAAAAAAATACCCTGCAGACTGATTTTGAGGGGGAAATCTAACAAGGAAAAAATTTGGGGAGGGGGGATATCCTGCACTGAAAAAAAACTATTGCACCGTTATATGTCGGGGAAACAATTATATCTCTAGAGGTTTGGAAAAAAAAACGTTCTTACCCAAACCAAATCACCTATACCCCCCTCAAAAGTCAAATAGTCGACCCCTTAAAAATCTTTAATGCCACGAGAAAATCGCTGAAAAAAAATTGAATTCTTCCCTCTTTGAAACTAAGTATGTTTGTTTAATTTACTGTACGTGGAATAGAATAGATTTGGAATAGATTTGTAAGTGCAGGGTTCAATGCGTAGAATATCAGGAAAATGAAAAGTCTGGTAATCACGTTCTCCACAAACCAAGCATCTGTATACTTCACCAGGACAAATGCAACAAAATTTGGTAAATGCCGTTTTCAATACTGCAACTGTCGCAATTAAAAACATTAACCTGATGCTAAAAAATTTTAAAAATGAAAAAGAAATACCTACCTTCTCCTTGTGCCAATGGCCATAACGTGCGCTGTTGAAATGAAAAGATTTTGATAAAGGAAACAAACAAACAACAACACAGGCAAAAGCACAAATCAAGATTTACAAGGCCTGAAAACTTAGGGTGATAAAACTTACCTAACAGCTTGCCCTGGTTAATAGAGGAAAGAAAAACAAAACGAGGAAGTCAATAATATTTCACAAACTTCGGTCGAAACATATGTATAATAGGTATTGTGCGGTTATTCGCGCTTCGATCCGTACTTGTCACGTCCACATCGTCCACGTTAGCGAGAGAAATGAAAACCAGTCCTCAAATTTTAACCTTTCAGATTTAAATAGAGTCCTGTCCCGTACCTTTGCTGCTTAATGCATTGCTTCCAGATCGCTGATCGGACGCAAACGGGTAAAGACTGCTACTCAGCTTTTCATCAACAGCTTCCTAAGATAAGGAAGTAAATTAACTAATTTAGTCTACGTAGGCAGGCAAAACGTGGAGAGCTTTCATCTCATCAAACACAAACATTTTTGCAGGGGCGTAGCCAGCCCATAGACTTGTAGGCCCAGGCCTACAATCGTTGGTTTGATCACTCAACCACTTGTAATAAATTATGCATTGTTAGGGCGAGCTAAAAAGCTTAAGAGCTCAAAGTGTTGGTGAGGTCAGTGCGTACTAGTCATGCGTGCAATTTTCAAGATATGTCAGCCAGGCCTATAACTAGTCGAAAAGCTGGCTACACCCCTGTTTTTGTATTTATAAAAATTGAACAATAAGAGTTCAGTCACGGTTTAGGGATAAAGGATCAACTTAGTGTAACAAAGTGTTGATAATCTTATTTCGTAATCATAGACGACCAGAGTATGGATGCCTTGTAACTTGTAAAGCTTTCCCCTACTACATTTTCATTTCCAGAGAGCCTTGAGAACAACATAGGAAGACTTTGACCAGAAAACGTCAATAAGTGAACCTGCTATGATATCCTTTCGGGCGGTTCCGTTAAATCGTCTCAATACCTTTACATGGCATTTTTTATTATTATTTTCTTTACTTACACTGCTGGCACATCCTCCATATTGCCAAACGCGCAGTAAGCTCAACGAAACTACAAAGAGTGTAGAGAGCAGTCATCCATCCCAGCCCTCACATAATTTCCCTCGCTCAAAAGCCCACTCGATAATCCAGAGCCCTATTTATAATCCATTTTTTTACTTAAACTCCTCGCCCTCTCAAAGTGTTTTTCAAGAACACGCTTCCGCGAAGCTCAAACGATTTTTAACCCTGTTAGAAGGTGCAGAGGCAGAAAACCAACTAGGATAAGTTCGAACCATTTTTGTGAGATTGTAGCTGCACAGACCTCCATAATGTCCTTCACCACTGGTACCCATCTTGACAGCTCGTACAGTGAAGTACGTTCCTTCCTGGCCAGCTTCGTTCCCTTTCTAGCAGCAGACTTACCAGGAGAGATCATATAACAACTATTAAAATTCTGAGAAGCAGGCGGACAAGACCTATCGAGTATACCGTATTTTCTCGATTTTCTGGCCGGGATGATAACTAAACACCGGGTATAAACTAGGAAGCTGAAAAGAAGCCCTTCAGACATTCATTTGCAGGTGTAAACATCAGGCCCAGGTTGCTCAAAAGCTGGATAGGGCTATCCACCGGATACGTATTACGGGAAACAATTGCGGTGTTATCCGGTGGATAGCGCTATCCAACGTTTGAGCAACCGGGGCCAGGTTTAAAGGGAGAATACACGAAAGCTAATAAAAGGGAACAAAATCACTTCCTTATAAAAAGAAAAATTTGCCTGGTCAAGCAAGCCAAGTTTAAATCAAACTGACGTTGGAGACCTTTAATTGAAGAAATAGGGTCCTAATATTTCAATTGGAGCAGTGGTCAACTTGAGGACAAAACTGATCCTTTCGCTATTAGACCAAGATGTGGCAAGACAATTTGACATTCTTACTTTGACACCTGTGGATGGCCTATCCAATTCAAATGAAACGTCTTTGGCAGAATTTTGGCATAATACTAGTTAAAAGTAAAGATTCTCTACTTGCACATCTCCCAAAATGCACCTTGCTTGCCCCCCAAATTTTTGCATTAGCATTGTTTTCATTTTCCCTTGGGACGGTTGCCCAGGAGAAAGAAAGGTTATGCAAAATTTTGGGGGACAAAGAAGGTGTATTATGGGAGATGTGCAAATGACGAATGCTATGAAAAGAAATTTCGGAATTATTTCTTGGAATTTTTACTTCTCGATTATTAGCGAGAAAACCAGCCTTCAGAAGTATAAGTTTTGAGTTGGTGATTGCAATCCTCTGCTCTGGTCATTAATTTCAAATAAAAGTTATTGCAGGGAATTATTTAACTTTCAGTATTCCGTACCATCCAGGGTTGAACCCTTGATTTTAGACGTGCTTAGCAAAGGATAACGCCTGCACAGGAAGTGAAGATTGCTCTAAGTTATAGCCTGCGAGGAAGGCTTTTTGGGGCGAATGTTTTTCGTTTGTGTTTCGATAAGTACGGGTACCAGCCACGCGAAATCTGAACCGACGTCAAACTGAGAGAAAACGATAGGGGGGGGGGAGGGGCGAGAGAAAGGCCTTCTTTCTCTCCCCCACCCGCCATCGTTTTCTCGTTTTTCCTCTTACTTTACGAAACACAAACGAAAAACACACCAAAACAAAACGCCTGCCACGCACGATGCCTGAGTAATGATAAAACGTAATACTCACATCCTGTAGGATGGGAACTCCAAGATAAGCCATGTTTTTTATTATAGCTCTGGAAAGAAAAGAATACTTTTTACCTACATATTTAGCAACATTTTATAAACTTCCCTCACGTTTAGCTAAATGTTAACAAAAGATAAAGCTTTTTGACCAACCGATAATCTGAAGGGATCTGTGCATGTTCACATAGCTTGGCCAGATTTTCTTCACTGATGCCTACGAAACAGGAAACATTTTAACTTTAATACCTTCTTTACAGTAAATATACAGTTAAGATAATTACTTTGTAAAAAGGTTTTTACTATAAACATAAACAATAACAACAAACGTTTCCAGGAACGTGACGTGAATGCGTCTTTTATTACAAACCTACCATTTTTGAAAATAATGTACAATAGAATGATCCTTATCTTGTCTAAAATACTGCAAGAGAGATAAAATACCAATCAAACTAGTAATGTAATACTACAGACAGATAGGGTTGACATAATAAAGGTCACTTATTTAAGCCCGATTAAAGCCGCTATCATCACACTATATCGGTATGATGTGAACAGCAACGGCTCGGGACCGGAACAAGTCGTTCACACACATCGAACATCATGACGGCGGGGTTGGCCGAGAGCCGGGTTTAGTGAACTAAATCCCAGTCCTCACTCCTGAATATTTACTTCTGTCTTAGTGGGTTCCAGTCTTCGTTGCTACTCATTCCCTTCCGCTACGGTCCGAATAGGTGTTTACACTGCACCAAAGTATGGAACAGAACCTATCCGATATGTGACGCTCCACTTTTGAGATCGGAGTGAAGCAGCTTTGCTCCGTAACAGAAATCACGTGGAAATCAACATTCTTGGGTGTTAACAGAAGTCCTATACGGTAGAGTTTTCATGCCGACGCAAAAGCTATCCTGTAGGGCGTGAACACGGACCATTTTCATAATGGCGACCTACGAATATATTCTTTTTTTATGTATGACAATTAACACCTTTCTGACCTCGTTTGAAAGAAAGAGTTTTTTGTATTTGGCACATGCTAACGAGGTCAGAAGGCTAATTATCATACATATAAAAGAATATATCAATAGCCCGCAATTATGAAAGAGGTCTTTAGCATAACTGTCTCCTCAGAAAAAATAAATTTCCTGTTAAACAAATTGTCCAAAATTGGGAAATCATATATTGGAACTTAGAATTTAGTAGATTTAACATTCGCAAAACCATAATCTGCGCAAAAGGAAATTTAAGCGTGGTCTCGAATCCAGTAGTTCATATGATTGTGATATATAATGAAACCCTTAACGTAAAAAGAACCAAGAGAGAGTATACACCGGTAGTACTCACTGAATGTCTGAATTCAACAGTAGTGGCACAATACTCTTCATGGGGTCTTTCATGCTCTCGCCAGCTTTATCCACACCAGTAGCAAGATCCTACAAGAATTTAGGGTTAGACTTTTCCGGTAAATACACGAACACGCTGTCTGTAAAATGCAGCGTAGCCAAGTCCAGCACGAAGAATTACGAATCACCTTAAAATGTGGCTTCATGTAATTTAGGCGAGGTTAAACACGACAAAATGTTAGTCGGCGGTCTCCTTCACTAATCGTATGTGGAGTGGTCTTTGGCCATTTACAGGTCCTCAATAATTTTACCGGCTCTCGCTGAGGTCAATCATTTTGCTATAAAAGTTACCTTTCCCGTGAAGTCGTTTAAGCGGTTTTGCCACCAGCCCTCCCCTCCCTCCGGACGTGTCTTGACAAGTACCTACTGGACTTTAAACTGAGGTTCTCAGTGTGCGGTGCCTGTTGGTTGCCGCTGAAAGGTTAGTTACCACATTCACATTATGAAATTTCCATATAATTACTTACATTATCAAATGAGACACTTACCTGCTCCACAGCACATAGATCCTTCAGAGCAGTTTGATTATACTGCTTCATACAGTCTTCCGCGAGATGAAGTTGAACGATGAACTGAAAGACAAGAGAAAAGAATAACATTAGTCTTTCTTTCAGGGTTAACGGCATAGATCTATTCACCCAGGACAGCTAACTAGCACCGGTCAAGTCCAAGAATAGATCATGAAAACAATGGACGCTATAGGGAGCTACGCGATTGTGGTGCTGTTTTTTGCGATTTCCTTCAATGGCCAGGGCTTTCACAAGATTGAGAAGTGGTTTACAATTCATGTCACATATTTTTTTTTCTTTTTTCTTCAAAAATAGACTGCAGATAGATATAATAGACTAGTTTGTCCCTGAGAGGCTACTCAACTCAAGTATATAAGTATATTTTGTAATGAAATCTTCCTTTGAGCTGTGTTCCTGTTTGTCTAGGATTTAAATTCCAGTGCTATGCTAACAAGGACAATTACCTTGCTGACTTCCTTTTGATATTGAGGCATCTTCTTGAGGATAACTTGCAGATCCCTCATTGTTGTCTACATCAGCAAGTAATAACACAGGTTTAAACACGAAATGTAGGACTGGTTATTAAAACAGGAGTTTAACAAAAGGCCACGTTCTAAGCCAGTTTAAATTTGGCCACCTCTTACATCTAAACATTAGAGAGTTTAAGCTTCACGTGTACGGCAAACGTCAGATTTAAGTTGAGAATTTCCCAAAATTAAAAAAAAAAAAAAAACAGCTCAAAACAATTCTTATGGGAAAAAATTGCTTGAAACTACTAATTTACGTGTAGAAATAGTGAACAGCAAACGACAAGTAAAGGGGAAACTTGGTCACGTGGTTTAAATAAGCGTTTGCCGTCTGCCGTAAACGTGATGCTTACCTCTCTATTGGACAGCTTAAAGGGGCTATGCTACAACGACATTGCTGTTTTAGGTTAATTCTGCACGGAAGACATTACCTAGCGGCTTTGCCCATACACAAAATCCTCCTGCGGAGTTATGGAGAAGATATCGCGCATTTTTTCATCACCTAGCTCTAAGTCCTTACAATTGTTTTGGTGATTTTAGTACGCATAGCATTAAAACTTCAAAAAGTTGGCCCAACTTGAACAAGTTTCAATCCATGTCCATCCTTGCCATCCGTTACAACGGACGACAGTAAACAGTTTCAATGCCTAGATATAGTATTAAATAACAAAACTGGACCATTTTTTTTGGAGTACAACTGATGCGAAAAAAGTTTCAGCTTTTCCCAAAAAAAAAAACAGCAAATAGCGTGACATAACCCCTTTAAACAACGAGGACGTTGACGTCCCTTGCGTCCGGCAAAAAGAACAACCGAAAATTGATCTTTTGTCTCTTTCGGTAGTCCAAGGGTGGATTTCCACTGTCGCGTGACTTTTGGGTGCTTTAAAAATAAAATAGGGGCAATAATGAGAAATCGCGCGTAAACGTAGAGTTAAGCGAGGTTTAACGAGAAATTAAGTGCGACCGCATGTAAAAAAGATACATGACAGTAGAAATCTAACTTAATTTAACTCTTGCAATCGGTTTTGGAGGCCTAGTTTGGTTATTTAAGCCTTTGCGGACCCTGGTTCTGCATGTCCGGATGTGTTCGCATAAATGTGGCGGAAAAGCGCAAGTTTTGTGGTGAAAATTCCAGGACTAAAATTTGCTGGTCAGTTACGGGAGATATCCATTTCTGGGAGGCGTCCGTCACGGCTGAAGGTTCCACTACATTTACAAGCAGTTTCTTTGGCTTAATTACCTTATTAGAAGTAGAAATTTTCTTGTCTGCAGCAAACTCTTTTATTTCTGAATTTACTTTCCTGAAATGTAGAAACATAAATAATTGGGTGGAAGTTACGTGTAAAAGTAGATTCATGCTGAAGACATGATGGATGACATTACATGTATTTTGCGACAAAATGGTACATGGTTGCTTGGAAGAAAGCCGACATTTTTCGACGCCACTAATGGTTTACCCACGAAATGACTTCTTAGCAAAGAGCACGAGCAAATTTCCAACCATTCAGAAGCACTCCCCAGATCTGGGTAGTGACGTAAACAGCACGGAATTTCTGCGCTCTTATTTTCCCAGACGTCATTTCGCGTGGAAACCATTAGTGGCGTTCCAAATTTTCTCAGCTTAGGTACATGGGCAATTGTAGAAACATTGTTAGAGATACCTTAAAACGTCTGCTATGTGCTCATGGCGATTCTTTACCCACATTTCATCATTCTCTGTGAAAAATTCCAAATTAAGCTTGACATCAGTACAACAATTTACTTCAATTCCCACGTGAAACAAAGGAAAGTGATTGTTTCTTGGTGCTACCGAAACTACTGTTAGTTTGCTCTTATTTTGTGGTGCGGACATTGTTCAGTGCCCTTTCAATTTTTTGTTTTATGTCATTTGGTGATTGCACCCGTTCGCAAAACCAAGATAGCACCAGGAAAGTGGGAGAAGTCTGCACGCAAGCTTATTACCAGGAAATACGATGTATGCTGTAGGTTCTTAAACAGCTTCTTTTTCTTGCTAAACACAAAAATCACATAGTCATGTTTTATCTCACCATCGAGGATGGTTTCCTTTTCTTCACTACCAGATGATGAAATGTACCTACAACCATGCAATCAAAGAACTGTTAAGATCTTAGTAGAATTTAGACAAATAAACTATGCTGTATATGTTGTGGTTCAATTAATTTTTATTCACAATTTAAATTTTATTTTTCTTTGTTTTTGGGTATGGTATGTTCGTGTAGGATACCGTAATTAATAAAAAAAAAATAGAAATTTTAACTGAGGATAAAACTGAACTACGACATGAAAGAGGACTCTCCGTAAGGGTAGATTGTACAGTACAGTAATGCCTCATTGTACAATATTACGACATGTATTATATATTCATATTGGTAAAAGGCTGGATAACATAAAGCAAAAGCTTCCTGGTGATTAGAGGCATTTTTTCAGTTTGTCAATCTGAAAAAATTCATGTGAAAAAGTTTGGATTCACCTTACAGTGTATAACCAAGTATGTCTTACAAGAGAAAGATAAGACATATATAAGGAACTTGTTGTGAAAGAAGTAAAGAGGTCTAGGGATAAGTGCGTGAGACATTTTAATCTAAATGGTTCAAAGTGTCAACCTGACTTAAGGCCCTATGTCTTGCATCCTCTCTGTACCACTACGTATGTAAATCAATACTAAGGGGGTAGGAGTTAGTCTCCTTTCCAGCTGTTCTTTGTTTCATCACCCAATGCTCCTGGAGAGGAGCGTTGCATGACAACACTAAAAATGGCTGTGTGGGAGAATAAATTGGAGTGAGAAGTGGGTTAGTTATGGAAACTAAAATGAATTAATTGTCTTTTGAAGTGGGGAAAGACACAATTGGCTTTGCAGTTATTCACTGAGCTGAACCTCTTTGTAACATTTAAAGAGTCAAAGAAACTTACTTGTACACATCATTAACAATGTGTAGAAGATCATAAGTCATTGCCTGGAAAGGAAAACATAATTCAGGAAATTAATAAATAATAGAATGTTATGGCAGGAATCCAATAACAAATTGTCTCTATAACCCACCTTACCTCAACTAATGTTAAAGATGCTTATTAAAGAAATTAAATGATATAATTCAAATTTTTTGAGCTCAGCGCAAAATTCTGGAAGATAAATTTGGCTTCATATATTACTGATAATTTGTACTATCATTTCTTTGAAAGCATAACTAAGCAAGAGCATGATTATTGACATCACTTGTGGGACATTAAATTTACTTTCTGTATCTGCTGCTTACTTTGAATAAAAGAGTTAGAGACTTCTTCTGGGAAATAAATGCACTTGCTGGCCGTACAATAAACTGAAAATTTTTCATGCTCCTACACCTCATGCAGTAGGTATTTGAAATTCTTGTTAGTTTTACAGCCAGACCATTAATTTATTTGCTGGTAAAACACTCATGTAAGTCTCTAACCCTTACTTAAGAATAAAGATTGTTACCAAAACTTTATATTAACTAAGGCTAAAACCTCGGATAAAATCGTTAAGACAAAAAATAACTATTTTTTCCTGCCATCCTGACAAAAATGGAATCTGTCACCGAATGAGTGCCCATCTTCCCTCCTATGGCTACCTAATCCAATGTTGTTTAGGATAACACAAGAATTATACATGTTGGTTTTTACACTAAATCAACAATGAATAGGGGGTGGGGAGGGGGCTTAACTTTTCTGTTTAAAGGAAATGGTAGTATGGTGTCAAAGTTAAAGAAAATGGATGAAACAGTCTCAACAGTTTTGTCCAAGGTTGTATACGTAGCTCTGGAGATGATGAAACTGAAAGGGTTCCTTACATGCACTTAAGATATGCATAATTTTTGTAAGTAATTTTTGCACGCTGGAGTGGAAATTAAAATCACAAACCTGAAAGGTGAGTTCATGAAGCAAAGGAGAGACTGTGTCAAATCCTCTACAATTAACATAAATAAAAAATCATTTCAAATTATTGTAGCAGTATTTTAAACTATAAAGAAGTAGAACAAGAAAATAACACTAAAAAAACTGTAAATAACATTATACTTATCACTGTTACATGTACCTGTCTAGTAAAATGAGCTGAGACCGATGCTTTTGGGGCCCCTGAAAGACAAAAGACACAAATTTGAAAACAACAACAACAAAAATGTTAAGGTTGCAATCTTTATTTGATATTAAAAAATTTCAAACTAATTTTCTGTGAAATTCAGAAAACCCTGAACACCAGGGATATATATTCTGGGATCCTGCTGCAAGAAGAAGCCAATCAGGTGTGGAAAAAAACAGCAATTTTTTGTGGTTTTGTGACTTGCTTGGGTGTCCTGATCTTTGCTGTGATTGGTCATAACAACATAAAACAGTTTGAAAGTAATTTGTGTTCTTCTTTCTCTCAGACTGTGGTACAGTGTGTGTAAAGGAAAGGTGAATTGGTTTGAATATAATGATAGTTTTCCACTCCACAGAAAAATTCCCTTTCATTTGTCCATGCAAACCACAACAAAAACTTTGAAGAAGAGATGACAGTTTGCAGTGATGTAAGTAGCCCCCATAATAATGGCTTAGGTAGTCTATTCCAAGAACGACCACTCCCTCCTCTAACCGGTTCCAAAGGCACTTTTATGATATTACATACAATTTCTATCAAGAACTGTATTTATTATACCTCTCCCATGCCTGCTGGGTCATCTGCTTTGTATGCATGAAGTTTTGATTGCACAGCATTGGCTAATTCAGAAAGATGAAGACCATCCCTGGCAACAAATACAGAAACATTTAAAGTCAAATAAACACTGAAAGAACTATACTTCCACCACTCCAAATTAAAGGTTTTTGGCTTATAGGGGAAAAGGCTAAAAGATGCAAGTTATACAGAAACACAACTAGTGTACAACACTTACCAAGTTCAGTGATCAATCTCACCCATATTCAGGACATTCACTAATCAAAAAAGATTCCTACTTTGTGTAATAATATTTTAACTTACTTTCTGTATCTGACTGAAGGATATTCACCCAGAGTGGCACATAATGTGGCAATCTGTTCAGCTATTTTCTGCAATAATTAAAAGGACCCAAATTCATGTAAAAAATAGTGATGCAAACAGGATTCTGCCATGATTTGATTGTGTTACATCAATAAGCCTGGTTCAGACAAGGAACAGGAGGGGGCGGGGCTGCCTGAACCTGAATCTTCACCATCCAAATTTATTATTATAATGCAAGTGATTTAAACCTTTCAAGAAAAATTGCAAATTGAATTAAAGTGTTCACAAAGATGAAGAAAGAGAGGCATGAAAGAAGCTATCCATATCCAGCTACTAAACCATCTATGACCACAGGAAGTTGGGATAACTTTTGATCTTCACAACACTAACAAAGTTTGGTGTAGAAATGAAGACTTAATCAATTCAATTCAACATGCAATATTTAAAATAAAGGCTTGAATCATTTGGCTTATAATCTTACAGCCAGGTGCACAGATGATCACTTGCACTGGTAAGCATATATTAAGTAATTTCAAAATGCAAGATTGTCTCCTGTTTTTTCCTTACCTCTACATGTGATTCCAGTGCACTCACATTTGATAATGTCTTAAGCTGAATGCCCCTGGAATCACTCTGAAGTAAAGAAAAAATACTTCTAAAAGCATGCAAAAACACACAACAGGTAATAAATAACCACTACAGCATATACAGCTGTACAATGTACAATATAAAATAAAAACAAAAACAAAAATACTAATATTACATGGTACAATGTATCCATCTAAAAGCAATCAGCAGTTAAGAAAATGATAATGCAGATCACAATATTAATGATGTACATTAACAAGGTTAGTAGTCAAAACTTGATAGAAAATATTATATTTTACCCCAGTTTTAACTCACATAACCTGAGAATCTCAGGCTATATGAGTTTTCCTCCTCGCTAATGATGAGCTTGGGAGCAGCTGCCTTAAAGGTTAGTGGGAGGCCAAATGCAATAAACAGAGAGGAGGTATCCATGGCAACCCTGGCAGCAGGACCCCCCCCCCCCCGCCCCCAAGAGTGACCACTAAGGAGCACCAAAACACTGAATGAAATACAAAGGAGATACTTATCTAAGAGAATACTTACCTGAGAAAATACAGTCTTACAAAACCACCCAGCAGGGAGGGAGGAGAGGGAGCAAGAATCCACAATGATTCACAAAAACACAAAAATTGATCCACTACGATCAGCAAGCAAAGCTTCAATGCAACGCAACACTAACAAAAGCGCACACAAGGAGCCCTGCAATTCCCCGAGGGTCGAGTGGGAGAAGACTGCTGGCCAACTCGCTCAAGTTTATATTTGCCTAAATCATGATATTTAGCCACATTTAAAACTAGGGTGAACATAAACTACTCAAAATAAAATCTCATTCAGGAATCAAGTAATTAATAAATACCTCAGAATACTGAAAGCGCTGTGCTTGATCTGAAGGTTCTGGGCCATAGAAACTATGAAATGCTTTAGGAGTGTCCAGAGAATAAACCTACAAACCATAAACACTCTGTAAAAATTATGTAGCTGTTACATGTACAACTACATACCACCGCTGTATACTACTACCATGAACTGAGCTTTTTCCAGAGCAAGGCCCTTTGGATTATGTGTCAAAAGCAGCATGTTTCTGTATGAAACATTCGGAAAATAAAAGTTCATCTGGAACTGTCATTTTGCTGTGTTGTTTGATATACAACGGGATATTGAATATGCAATAAAAATCTACACTTAGCCAGCCTCGCTCAAGGTTTTGAATACTGGTAATCTACATGACTTTCCATGACTTTTCCCATGACCTTTTCAAGTTTTCCAAGACCTAAGGTTTAGTTGCTACTTTCAAAAATTTTCAAAATTTCCCTTGCTTGGCGGTATGTTTTTACCTTAAGTAAACAATTCAACAGACACAAACTCTGGTGTCCACCAAAAATGCATGCCGTTTGCACTGTTTAATTACTCCTTTCTATAGATATCTTACATGTACATTGTCCTTGCTTTGTCATCTGTAGTAACTAAACTACCAAAAAAAACTTTAATTTTCATGACTTTCAAGGGACGACAAATAAATTCCATGACTTTCCAGGCCTGGAAAATGAAATTCTTAAATTCTATGACTTTTCACGTTTTCCATGATCTGTATGAACCCTGTGTGAAGCATTTTAATCAGTCATTTATTAAAAGTTGCAGGTTTACCAATCCCATAATTAACAATAAAAGCAAAAACACAAAAAAGTCACCCCAATTTTTTGAAATTGATTTTATGCAAAACACAAAACACGCACTAGTTTGGTACAATTTATCTAGTAATCTTCATAGTAATATATCTGATTGAACTCAGTAACTGGTTTAATATAGCATACCTGAGATTCATATGGTAAAAATGCAATGTTTATCTCCTTCAGGGTCTTCACATCTATGATTAAGACATCAAATATTTTTATGCCATTCATTGGGAGGAAGATGTAAAACCTCACTTCTTCAAAATTATGACTGGAAATTGAGCCTAGTTTTTACTACAATAATTTAGTAACATTGCACTTTTAAAATTTATATTTGTTGACATGATCTACTATTGGCCTCAAAAATAGTTGAGACTCTATGAGCTAAAGGACCTTTCTAAAGTTTTACTGACACAACATGTATCTACTTCAAACAGGAAAAATAAGCCTTCCCTCCCCTACCCCCTCTAGGCATAGCCTGCAAAAACAACTGTCTCTCTTCATTCCTCACCGCTGGAGACATTTTACCAGGAGGGATATATATGCATAAGAAGCAGAAACACCATACTGATGAATTAAAATCTGTATGGAATCTGGCCATGAGCTCTGATTGGTTGACGTTGGAGTTATATTGTTTTATTATATTGTTTATGAATGACAGACAAAAGATAAACCGTCAAAAGGTCAAACACAAACATAATGAATCTGCCACACAACAGTTAATTTTCATGGGTTGTAACTATTCTTCTTTAGCAGAAACATTTGAATTTAGCTGGAGCTTTTTCACTGAGGAACACAATACTTTACCATAATCGATCAGGGAAACATAAACATTTGGAACCCCATGGCTACTAAATTTCTTATGCACAGCTGTAAAAATTGATTTATGCCATCAGTATGTAATTTCTGTCGCTGGGGCACAAACATTCCTCCACGCAAAATGCCCTGAGCGACAAGGAGAAAGGAATAATGATTTTACAGGCTACTCTAAGCAATGTTGTACTGCTATTCAAAATACCTGTAGGAGACAAAAAACACCTCACCTTCGAAGGGAATGGAGGGTGAAAGGGCAAAGAATGTTTTTTTTCCTCCTAAATATGCCCCATTTAACAGCAGTAACACAAAATGTTCTCTCTGATGGTAGACTATGTTGCAAAATTAAAAGACATAGAATGCACTCACATTTAGCGATCCTGGACATTTCACTTATCAGAGAATCCGGGCAAACTATAATAGTAAAGAAAACCCAGTAAAAACTCTGTTACAAATACTTTATATGTGACTGCACATCAAATTTTATAGACCACAACAACATTATATCTGAAAATCAAAAATTACCAGAGACAAAAAATTAACTACAACATAAATTATTTTGTTTTCAAGCCAAAGAGACAGCAGTGTTGACTGCACCAGTGAGATAAATGTAATCTGAGAAGGGAGGGGCAGATTACTTGTGGCTACCATCTTATATTACCCTCTACTGTATAAAATCAAATGAAGCTGTACCTTCAGTGAAAAATATATGAGCAGCTTTGTATCTGTGATTTCCCTCAGTGAAATCTTCAACCAAGGCTCTTACTGACTGTTTAAATACAATTATTTATAACAACTATTATTACTACAAAAATATTTGTTTTACATCTTTTGTGGTCCAACCAGAGATGCAAATAACAGTTGACTATTAAAAAAATAATTGCCCTATGTCTAACAAAATCTTAACCGTGGCCGGATAACAATTGAGTCTGATTGCACTTTTAGTGTTAGACAGTGATGTTACAATGATGTTAGATTAATATCTTAGAAGCATCAAAATGTC
Organism: Porites lutea; assembly: GCF_958299795.1. Lineage (NCBI taxonomy): Eukaryota > Metazoa > Cnidaria > Anthozoa > Scleractinia > Poritidae > Porites > Porites lutea. Next base: position 39,339,750 of record NC_133205.1, read on the forward strand.
AAATGTTAGTCAGTTTAAGTTTTATTGTTAAATGCTTTAACAAGAAACTAACCATCCAACTTGTTAATTATCTCAAGAGTTTTTGGAATGAACAAAGCATGTACATGTTCCATAGGAAAAGCTACACAGGATTTTTAATTAGTCACGCCAGTTCTTTCACTCAACCGCAACTTCAAAGTAGCTACTTCAATGAACAAACCATATGATCAAATGCCATTACAGGATTCATCCATCTTGCTAACCTACCATTTCATCTGGTGTAAGAAGGTAAATAGCTTCAAAGTTTTGTAAAGGCTGGCGTACTTTTGTTATATCTTCCACAACTATACAATAAAAAAAAATGGAGTTAGAGAACTTCAATTATAATCTATGATACCAATATTTGACCACTTGAAATCATATTAAGTTATAAGACTAGTAATATTTCTCACTACATCTACCCCTGCCTTAGATATGACATTTATCTTAAAATAAGTCTTCTAACATTCAATATGTAATCTCTTTATTTCTATGCTCTTAAGTTATGACATTTTAAAAATTAAAAAAAATGTTATAGTGATTAGGGTTAACCACTGAACAATGTGATTAGGGTTAAGCACTGACAATAGTGATTAGGGCTAAGCACTGACTTGAAATGGTTAGCTTTCATTTACTGTTAGGTTTGTCACTATAAAATTGTAAGATGAAAATACAACTTGCATTCAAATCCACTGTGGGGTAGTGCTATTGGCGATGGATTTTGGTTCTAGAACCACGGGTTCAAATTCCACTAATGTAACATTAAATATCCTTCTTTTTTGTCTAAAAATAATTGAAGGGACTTAGACTTAGAAAAGATTAGAATGGTACAAGTTTGAAGGGACTTAGAAATTTTCATATAAGTGTAGCTAAGAGGGGAAGATGGTTATGAAGGATGAAATCTAATGCTGACCTGACCGGTCAACAATGCGTTTCCATAATTTCCCAATAGCACCTAGCGTGCTTGCTGAACCAGAATTACCCAAGACTGCCTTGCGCACATGCTGAAGAATTAACCGGGATCACCTTGTGAGCCTAGTTTCTTCATATCAAGAAGATTTTACATATTACCGATACAGTGGAAAAAACAATACTTCTCTACATGGAGGAATTTTGCGGGAGCCTCCACACAAAATACTGTACATGTATATACAATGTACATGGCTATGTTACGGGTCAAAATTAAATTCAGGTTGAAATTTTTTAACCTATGTTAATTCTCAAATTCTTTTGTCTCCTATCCCTGATTATTCATGAATTAGGCTTAGGAGTAAAAAGGACATTGAGAATCAACCTACAATCTTGGACAAAAATGTTAAGAAAAATGCACCTCGTATGTTTAATTTTAGAATTTACTTCCCTCCAAAGTCCAGCACACTCAAGATACTTCTCCCACCGCCCCCCCCCCCCCAAAAAAAAACAATGTTGAGGGGTGACTGGAACATCTCTCCTCCTGACTTAACAACACTGATCAGGGAGGGGTGGGGGGAGGGGACACCACAATGCTAAATTCACTGGGTGTGTCCCCCGTGCATAAGAAAGTGTAAAATTCTTAACACTTTTGTCCAAGATTGTAGGTTAAAACATTTGAAACTGAATTTATTTTTGACTTGTAACATATCATCCTTAACAGGAACAGAAATAAACTGCTGTAAAGGTCCTTAACGGAAAGCAAGTCAAGGTAACCTTACCGGATTTACAAAAAGTGTAATTTTTCAGTTGATTATGTTCTATTTATAAATCGTCTCAAGTTACTTGCATTTAATTGGTTTTTAAGATTACTTTGTTGTCCCCAGACAGAACAAAAGAGTCAGCAGTCTTTTATTTTTCTCTTCGGGCTTACGTCTTAATTAATGGTGGCTCTTGCGCATGGGTAACACATGGAGTAACTTTGAAAAAAAAAAATAAATAAATAAGAGACTACTTGTAGTCTAGGAAACTGAAGAGGGTAAGATTTCAGAACAACCCCATTATAAGTGTATGCATGCAGCAATTTCATACTACTTTACACCTGACAGGGGGAGGGTGGTATCCACCCCCGTCCCCAGCCCCCGTAATTTACAAGTGGGGCGTTGATGTTGGAAAACGAAATTAAATCGTCCAGTAAGCTTTTTCTTCATCATCGAATAGTGAAGCAGAATATTTCTTATTGTAGATTCGTCACTGAATATCTGTACCTATCAGAGCAAAACTCCCTAACTTATGGAAATCAGTAATTGAAATACTTAATTGAACGATTTTGGAATAATTCCGATCAATATTGGACCACTGCACGACGCTTACTTGTAATTCCTTCTTCCACAATGTCGTGCATCTTGCAGCATGATGATATGATCCTCGAGCTTAACTGATCCACCACAAGAACCTGAAGAATCATCACACAATTGTGGTTTGTTTGCTCCATATACAAAAAGGACAGAAATGTATTCAAAAGCCAACGTAAACAAATTTAGTGAAAACACAAGACTTACCTTCCATTCGCCAGGCTTTTGCAAAGCGCGTATCACGTCTTGCATAATACCTACACAACATACAGAAATTTAGGTATTTGGAATCATCCTAGTAGCTGAAAAAGGTTGAGAGAAAAGGCCAAACTTACGCTGTCCGACCACAGCTTTCAGCGACATGGTGACAATTTGAAGCGGAACAGAAAAACAAAGATGGCGATAGCTTGGTAGCCTGGCCGAACAGGCGGAGCAGGGTATATTGGGCATGTTTTGAGACTCGTACTCCTCTCTTTCTCTGTGTCACTGGACTAGAGAAGTGGAAGCTTGGTATGTATACTGTTAAGCGCCAAATCTCGAACTGTTTGTTGAGGTTTGTTACATATCCACATTTCCGTTATTTCTTTCACAAGGGAAACTACTTTTGAGATGGCTACTTTCGGGGATCGCATATTTTTGGAGGAGTGTCACTCTCTAATTGGACATGCTGCTGAAGATGAAAATCAAGTTTGCATTTCCAGCATGTGAATAATTCAGGCCGGATCGGTCCACATGACGTCTTAACAGTCCTGATAAATCAACACAATCTAGAGAGGTTCGGCTTAATGACTTTCTTCCCCTGAAAAGGGGGCTTATTAAGAACGAAAGGAAGCCTTATATTAGGGGGAGCTGAATGGAGGGTTCACGGTACTTTAACATTTCTTATAAAAAAAATTAAATGTGAAGCTTCTCGAAAATGAACCTCTATACTAACCACAATTTGTGGATCCTCACCTAAATGGAAAGAATAAATCTTCGAATAATTATGTTTAGGATTTCTTGCCAAGTGTTAACGTTTGTAACATCGTTTGCAGTCCATTTAATTCAGTCGAGTGGATATAAACTGAACGAGTAGGCTTCATAGCATCTCTACGTTTTAATCGGGATCGATCTCCTTTGCCAGAAAAAAATGCTTCCTGTTTTCTGTTAGAAAAAACATCAGGCCCCTGTTTATCAAGCAGGGTCAAGATATCCGTGGGTTATGAATATGAATGTTAATCTGAACGCCTTAAAGCAATTTAGGGCCTGTTTACATGGAGATGGGGGACCCTAGGTAAGTGAGGTAGCCCGCTTAGGTGGGGTAACCCACCTTTCCATACAATCTCTCATTTTAATTTGATCACGTTCACATGATAGGTGGGGTGACCCATCGTATGCTACCTCGCCTACCTGGGGTCCCCCACCTCCGTGTAAACTGGCCGTTAGTGTAAAATATTTTTATTCTAGAATTTGATTTCTAGATGCCAGACAAGTTGTGACTAGTTTAAACTAAAAAACGCTTTAAAAAAATAATACAACAGCGTTATTTCTTCCGGCTTTCGACTTGACCCTCTGGTAAAATAGAAACTGAGAAGGATATCAAAAAAATGTTGATGCAGTTTATCGTGACCAAATAAGTAAACAGCTGTTTCGTGTTATTTTCTACAAGTACTCTTAACTCATTGATTATACTTCAGGGCTAGCTTTCAAAAACAGGGATATCTCAGGAAAACTATTGAAATTTAAATTTTATTAACTTGGTTTGATAAAAACAAATACATTTTTCAGTTTACTCAACAAATAATGTTTAACACTGCAGATGTCATAAACCTTCTTTACACGGCTTTTACATGTATTGTAGAAACAATTATTTTCTTCAATTGGCTTGTTTCATCCTTAACCAAGGTTATTGTTACAACCTGATCTCCGATTCCATCCAATCCAGCCGCATATTTCTCTAACCTTTTGGGGAGTCAACCGTATTACGACATTTGCTACTTTGTTATTAATGGCGCTCGATAAGATTCCGATAATGTATCGATTTCGTCGGTTGCGAAGGAGAGCGTAGACACCAGCTCCCGAGCAGCCTCTGGTGGCGTCACATTTATTCAAGATTACACTTCGGTAGGAGCTCGAGCTTGGCGCCCAGCCGACCGGGCATGACGAATACCACATCGAGTTTGCTCGTTTGTCGTTCGGGAAGCACGCAAAGTGCATTGTGCCTGTTGTTAACACTTTGAGTGTTTTTATTGAGAAAGCTTTCATTGGGAGATATGGCCTTCCATGTGGCAGCTGAAGTGTCAATACCGCATAATCGTACTCTGGTTTCATAGGTTTCACTTTGTACCAAGCGCGTGGCAAAGACATCTTCTTTACACGAAACTTGGAAAAGCGGCCATTTGCTTGGAGAACGTCCACATACAAAGCGCGCTTTTTGGTCAAGAACCTGCGCCCGTCGTGGAAACAGTGAGCAGCGGACAGAACATGGCGTGGACCAATCAGAACTCCAGAGCATGACTCTTGCGCGTTCATCGTCACTTTGACAACGGCTCTGAAGGGCATGATCTGAGTTTTTGAAGCTTTCACATGAATTCTATCATCAGGACCCACAATAATTCTCTTATGGTTTAAAATTTCATCAGCTGCTGAGCCAGGTATTGCAGGTATTTGTGGAATATGAAGAGAAGTTTCTTGTGGTGCGTCATGATGGTTTGAAGTGGCTCGTATATGAAAAGAAGATGTCGAGTTGTTGGTCTTGTAATCATTCTTACTTTCCTTCAACGGCACTAAAACAGGAATAGGCAGGCAAGATTGTCAGAAATCAGTTCAGTTGGGTTGTTTTGAAAGAGAATGTCGAAGGTAATGATGAAGGCTTATTCGCCTTGGAAATAATGTACTTTAAAATGTAGCAAATGCCTAAACTTCACCAGAATAAATCACCAGCAATTAAAAATAATGAGAAGAAACGGGTGTAAAGCGTGAAGAATTAGAGGCAAAGAGTTGGCGAGCATTTCCGACCTTGTGTCTCCTTTTAACCAAAGGGAATTTTATATTCCTGGAGAACCAGAGAATTTACTTCCTTTTTTCTCTCACACATGAATTAACATACGTCTTTTGCTTCCTACCCCCACCCCAGCCTCCTCCTCGTGCTCCGGTGGCATTGGCGTTCGATAAACTTGCGCTTTCATCAAATGAAATATTGGAATAAATAGTCGGTTTGAAAATGCGCGTGAGTCTGGGAACAAGTTGTGTCAAAGAGGCCATTTCTGAGTTGCCCAAGCCTCTTTTTCAAAGCGAGGCTGTGTGCGAAGCCATTATTATAACAATGATTTTTTACTCTCATGCAAATAAAACTAATTTTCGCAAGAAGGGTTTTACACACCAACCACGTTGCTCATAGCCTCGTTTTGAAAGTGAGAATTTATGGAACTATTGCACCAGACTGCACCATGGGACAAACAGAGTAATTTAACACAGCATTTACCGCATTCTCAAGTGTAGCTTTAAAACCGGCCAAAAGAGTACTGTAAATGGTCCACTAAAAACAAGAAACAAGTTGAAACACAAAGGATACTCTGCTTTGGTTTTTTCTTAGCGTCATACGAAACACCCGTGGGATAAAGCCTGATCTCAGGTTAATGATACGTGGCCGGGCCAGGAGAGAACCACTTCGCTCTCAGTGGACAAAAAGATGAGTTAATTGAAAACTAAGAATCATTTCTTTAAAATTTCAGACTGGCTTTTCTTTTCCCTTCATGGGAAGCGATTAATACTAACCTGAGTCCTTGTATGGGAATTCAGAAGATATTCCTTGAGCAATCGCAAGGAAGAGTACTAACCAAAGACTGAACACTAACCTTAGACAGAGCATTTCTAGCGCAAATCAAGCGAAAGTTTTAAAGGTCCAGTAAAGCTATCGAACTAATATACGTTGGTCATTTATATCTTTTGTCAAACAAAATGATTAATGCATGACGCTTGTTATAAGACAAATAAGCGCATTACGCCCACAATTAAAAAGCAACTTTGTTTCAAAACAGGAAAGGGGGTTAAATCGAGATATATAGACCACTTTCCAAATTGTCATAGAAAAGACTGATTTATGCAAACTGAATTTTATTTTTGCAAGCTGCTATGAATCAAGTTAAGAATTGACCGGAAAAACCTTCTCCATAGCTTGTAAATGAATAGCCTCTTTCGTTTACTTTTTTTTAAAACACCAAACAGGTTATTCTAAAAAGAGTCGCTATTTTTTGACACTTTTTTTTTATTATCAAATTTAAAACAGAAATCAGCGCGGTCAGGGCAACGCGGTATTCTTTCTAGTGTGGATCCGCAACAATGTATGTTTGATTTCTTCAAAAGTAACTGAGTTTTGGATTATTTTGACAGAACGTTCTTGTACATTCTTGAATTAGGAAGCCTTTTAACGCTTTAGCAGAGTTATCGGAGCACGTATTTAGATAATGCAAAGTTAACGCTTATTTCGTCACCAAGTCAGTTCACGGTTCAGCTGACACGTTCTGACTTTTCTTCTTCTTTCCAGATCAGTTAGGCATGGGGAGAAAAAACGAGGATTTTTAAGTTAAGGAGTTTTTTATTTCAATAATTCAAGTCGACATCCAAGCCTTTATTATATAGTAACTCGAACCGGCCGTTATTACATGATAAGGTCTTTTTTCTTTCCTTGTTTCTTCCTGTTTCTTTCTTTCTGGCCTTTTAAAAACAGTCGGTTCTTTTACTGCACAACGCATTCAACATAGAGTCGCACTGTCTGAATGAAAAAAAAAAGTCGGTTCTTTTGGTACACAACACATTCAACATAGACTCGCACTGTCTGAATGAAAACACGCACTCCCCGGGAAAAAAAAGGTGATGATCAAACAAATAAAGGATAAACAGTCTGGTTATCTTTAGCTGTACGCTACTATTTTTGGATGGGTTTTGTCGATAACTTCAACAACTTTTACGAATATAAATAAAGACGTGATGCTCAATTTAAATGTTACGCAAGCGTGGGCGATGTTTAGAGTAAGATAATAAAAAATGTTTTGAGAATGATATCGACTTAAAAAGTGATATTTCCTTCTGGAGATTCTTATTGCCTAAAACATAAGATATACTTAAGGATGCGCTATACGCAGAACAATAGAAATACTCAGTTTAACGTGTAACGAATGAGATAAAAGCCCAATTTCCATGAAAGGGCAGACAAAAACATTTTAAAACAGCACAAAATACGGAACTCAAATGCTTTCGATAGGTGTGCAATGCAAGGGGCTTTTTAACTTTTAAAACTTATTTGAAAATCGGAGATATTTAATTTGTACACTAGCTTTTGAAGTTGTGATCATCGAATGTGAATTCGAAGGTTCAAGTATTGATGCTTGCTTAACTAATAAGTCCAAACCGTTACTCTCTTTTTGACTATGCTATGCTGAGATCGATGAACAATAACCGACCTGACAGATTGTGAAATGCTGCGTACTTTCGACGTTTTTCAGTTCGAACTTCCCGCTCATCGAAAGAAAGCAATTTCCTTTTTCTCTGCTGAAGCTTAATAAATCCTGATTTTACTATACTTTTGTTAAATGAGCATTCGAAATTATACTTAATATTTCGGGTGTAGAGACCCCGTGTAGATCTACTTGCATGTAAAAGGGCGAGTTTAAATAAGAACACCTTTTAACTCCCTATGAGTTTCTTTGAGTTTGAATGAAAGAGCAAATCATATTTTATTGAAAAGGAAAAAAGGCAGAAATTATCATTATGCCACGAGACCCAGGTAAACAGTTCATAATATAACCAGCAAATGAAAGAAAATTTGAGGCGCCCAACTAGCTCCACACTGTAAATCAAAAAATAAAGTTCTGAATTAACCCAGAGGAACAGGGCCTGCGTGCATGACAAAAAGGCGTTTTTGTTATGCAGTGTAGGGCCTTTTCGGTGAGTAAAATACAGTACTATTTTTTGGATCTAATTTGGCCAATACGGTCCTAAGGCTGATTTGGACCCATGGGCTAAAACGGATTCCAGCGTGGACTGGAATAGGGATTTGATGGGGCTGTTTTGGCTTAAATTGTGCTCAACAATGGTTCCAGGAGAGGCTGAATCAGACTTTGGCCTGCAGGGCTGAATTGGCTCTTTGGGGCAGAAAAAGACTTTAAATTTTCCTCATTAATCTTTATTAGAAGCTGAGTAGTTTTCTATATTAGCAGAATCAAAGGGAGTTCATAAAGAATTTTCAAAGATGGCGTGCGTACGTTTCACTGTGATCTTCGTCTTTCATACAAGCTCTTTGGCTACGTACATACCACTTACAAAACTGATCTAGTACAAAGATTTTATACTGCCGGCCAATACGCTCACAAAAATAAACGGCAATACCCAGTTCACAGTAAAATATTGTGACTTTAGTGAGGGCCCTAACTGCCGTAAGATTAAAATATAAAAACTTAAGTTACACGTGATCTGGTGGACTGCGTTTCCGCGTTTCTTTCGTAAACCTGACAATTTGGTGTTGAAGATGGGGCACTTGTCTCTGGTACATGTACGCTCCCTGGTGCATGTTTAGTGTGGGACAGAGCTCGTCTGAGGGCATTACGTACAGAGATGTTTTCTTTTCCGAAAATGCCGTGATCCTGTGATTAATGAATCGTTCTGAAATGCCGGTACGGAATTTTAATCTGTAGTATGACGATTCAGTGTTGACAGGTTGATAACGTTTCTTTTAAAAGGCCTCTTGGGGCGCTTCGTGCACTCAATACTAGCTGTTCTCTGTATTATCCTTCCAGACGTACGAAAGATGTCGTGGAATGAGTTTTGCTCAGTGCTGTGTAGCCTGATTCTCACACGTCCGAGGTCGTTCGCGGTCCCTTTCGCTTCCCTCCGCGACGTGTGAGAATAAGGTTAAGTGCTGTGTTGCTGATATTTGTGAGGAGCATCTGTGTTCGATGCGTTTCCGCTCGTTGCGAATGAATTCGAAATTGACCTTGGATTTCTTGGGTATAGAAGATCGATGGTGGAGAATAAGCGATTTCTCTGCTGTTTTTTGTTTTTGTAGAATCCAATGGCTAACCAAGCAACTAAGGTAGTATAATAGCTAACGCGCGGCAAGAGTAGTTTTTTTGTGATTAAAAACGGATGAAAGGCATCTAGTTTTGTACACTTTTTAACTGTAAACAGTTTGTAAAGTTCAGTCTATATTTATGCTCTTGTCATATGAAACAAGTTCGCCCTTAGTGCCTCCATAACAGTAATTTCAAGGAAAAAAAATTGAAAAGATTGCTAAACGGCTAATAAGCATGTAAAGATGATATCAAGGCAATTAAACCTTAACAACTATATAAGAAATCAAAGGGGGTTACAAGTTGGTAGTTACTAAGCAATTCACACCGAATAATGTCTTTGTCTTTATTATCTTATTTTGTACGTGGTTAATTGCCTACTCTGAGAGTATTTTCTGTTAACCGTGAAGAAACAAATACCAACCACTTAAGCCAAATAGCTACCAGTAAACAAAAAAAGATAATAGAGTTAGTCAGGGGGCGTAAACAATAGTGCGTAGTGGTCAATTACCTATTTCGCAGGTTAAGCAAATCACTTAAAACCACTTCTACTGACTCCAGGTTTAAATCTTTGGAAACAATTTGCATTTCATCATGCTAGATTTCACAGAATGAAACGCCAAAAAATTATGACTCCAGTTACTATGCAGCCATGTAGTACTATCGAACGAGATTGTGTGTGGTTTCTTACGAAATACCTAGCTTGTGAAACATGTATCCTGTAAAGAAACATATCACAGTTTATTGTGTTCTTTGTTCAGCCTTTTGTCCTCTTCTCCTTTCTATAACAAAACGATGTGAATTTTCAAACTGCATCATTAAGTGCACATATTTTCAAATTTTGCAGCAATATCCTCGGAGAAAGAAATCTTGTTCCTCTATGAGTTTTCTAGGGCCTGAATAATATAAACCGCTAAAAAGAGCTACGTTTTTTTCAGTCCAATTATGAACTAAGCCGAATTGTCTGATCCTAAAGTGAAACAACAATATTGTTCTCTTTTCAAGAAAACAATACCCGAAAAAGGTTACAGTATAGTCACACAGTTTATAGAGTTTGTAGGAGACAATAAAAAGCAATCGAAGCTTCAAGTTTCATTTGGATTTAAGGTCCTTAACGGAAGTCTACTAAAAAATTAATTATCTCAACACTAAAGCGTCCAAAATAAAATATTAATCTGACATAATTATAGTACAGAAGAGTTTGGTTATTATGTGGTAAACATTACTATAACGCTTAAAGAGAATCAAGAAGCTAAAGTAGTTTATCACCTTCCGTTTAATTGTTTCAACTGCAAACTTTGCAAAGTTTACCGTTGAACAACATTTGCATCATTTGCGATCGACACCCTCTCGTTTAGTGAAGATAATATTTAAGATTTAGCCAGGGCTTAAAGTGAAGCTCACGTTAGTATTTATAGTTTACTCAGAGTAACATCGTGTAATGTTAAGCAGCGACGGCAACGAAAACGGGCAAAAAAAAGTCAATAGGTCTTATTAGGAAAAAACAACTTTACACCTGCAGCACACTTTTTAGTATATTTATTTACCGTTGCTTCAGTAGCAAGACTACGACGTGAAACTTCCAGAAACTCCCTAGTTACACGTTTTAGGGGGGATATGTCGAATGTGTTCCTCGGTTCAATTTTTTTCTCACTTCGGCTCATTTTCACCTTGCTGGCCGCTAGCATTTCTTTATTTTCTCACCGCCGCGAAAATATTTTCATGTTTTTATTGCAAACGAAATTGGTCTCCTTTTTTATTTCTCGTTCTATCTCTTTCTCTGTTATCCTCGTCAATGCAGACAATGAGGACGAAAGTCGAAAGAAAGACTCGGCTTTGTTGTTGTTTAATTGTTCCCTCTAAAAGTCCGGGTGGCCATGCGATTTACCACCTAAACGCGTGGGTGCTTGAAATGCAAAATTTCTCCACTGCGTACGAAGGTACGGAAGATTTTTTCAGAACCAAAATTTATTGGATGTACAATCGAACCTCCGCTAACGGTCACCTCTCTACAACGACCACCGCTCTACAACGGCCACTTTTTTTTGCCCTTGCGGACAAAAAATCATACATGACTCTTGTTTAAAACCTCTCCACAACGGCGATTTTCTTCTGTCCCCAAAATGGCAGTTGTAAAGAGGCTCAACTGTAAACTGTAGATAACCAAATTTTCTTGCCCATGGTGCTCCTTTGAGCGCTCGCGATAGCTCCGCTATGAAATCAAGTGGAAATTAGTCATATCTTGCCCAGGGTTAGCTTGCCATTTAATCGGAATTGCGAGTTTTCTTCATTATTTCCTTTATCTTCTCAACAGAAATGTGTCCAGGAAGACGTCTCATCAAATGGACTAAAAATGGCATTCAGATTTCGCATCAATATCGCATTGACAAATGAGGAAGTAACAAAAACGAGACAAAATAATGAAATTTTTTGAGCGAAACTGACTAGCCAAGCATTGCCTTGCAGTCTTAGAGTCGAACAATAATACCGTAATCTCCTTTGTTTACAATAAGTGTGAATTCAGTTCTAAGTACTGGCAATTATATTTAAATAACTGAACCAGAAGATTTTTATCATGGTAATGACTCAGTACAAAATGATATCCTTTGTTTTTTGCTGGTATCACCTACCTGTTAAGTACAATTTAAACAGGATTGCCCCCATAATTATTTTTATTTCTTTTGTTTACTTTTATTTCAGTAAATCAGTTCAAATGAAGGAGATTTAACGGATCGTTTCTAAAAGCATTGATTTTTTGACTTTTTTTTCAGCAGTCGATATCTTAAAAGCTCTTTTTGTGTCACGCAGTATGGGGTGTACTGAAATTTCTCAAGCGTGTGTTTTTAATTAATGGACGAACTTTATCGATTGTCCTACAACACGGGGCCTCGAATTTGTATCTTAAACTTACAACTGCACCACTGAGTAAGATGGAGGCGAGAAATATAATTTACAAGGTTTTTAAGTAAAAAGTTAGTCTTTCGTCTCGACTAGAAAGTGGCAAGTTACGATCTTTCGCGAAAAACCTGTGTTCGCGTGTGGCCTACTTTTGTCCTGACTGTTTAAGACAACTGATTTTCAAAGCTTTAAGTGCTAGGAAAGGAAATGGGCCCAAATAATGCCATTCGTGCGACAGTACGAGAAGAGACCACGTCACTGGACGTAAAACTGCAGTTATTTATTTCTCAAAACTTAAGGTAAAAGGTTCTAATTACTGGATTTCTGGATCGTTTTGAACCTCTGTTAATTGGATTTGTTCATCATGATTTTCCTAAGAAAACGAGCACTTCATGATCCATATATACCTTGGCAAGTGAATGTTTTCTTAGCCGTGTCATCTGTGTAAATGTAGCCTCGTCCTGATCACTTATGTCTTGCTTGATATTTGTCTCATAGCTAACACCTGCTTTCGAGCGGTTAATGCAGTCAAAAGAGCAATACAATTCATTTATCAGGATCGATTAATTTGAACTGATCGTGGTTCAGCAGGAGAAAATCGGAACAAAAATAAGGTTTTAATGAGCCATCTTGTAACTACAAGGAAAAAAAACTCAATGGTCGAATTATGGAGAATATTTCGAAAAAGCGAGAGTTCTGACTAGAAATCGGGATTCTACTGTAATTCTGTTGTAGTCGGCTCAAAGCAAGCTTAAGGTGGCCTTTGTGGAAAAGTTTCGGTTGTCTTATTGGTAAATGTAAATTTTGAAATCGTTGATTGAAATCATAGAATTTCAACCAGCAAAATGATATCTCACAGTTAAAAATGAGCTTATGAGATTATCCTACGGTCAAGCGGCGAATCAGAGACCATGATCATAAAGCCACCGTGGCCAACGTTTATTTCATGATCTTTGATGAATTAATCTTTTTCGAACGGATGCAATTGGGGTAAGAGCATTCGAGAAATTTGCAAGGTTGTGAGAGATAGATAAACGTTTCTGAGATTCTGTTCAGGGCGGTAACTGTTAAATTTTGCATTCTTAAACGTTATTGCTTAATCCGAAGCTAAGATTATCGAGAGTTATTCATTCATTCAGTGTTTTCATTTGCTCCTCTTTGAACTAAGGGGATCTTTTGTTTTCACCATATTGTACCCTTTTTTACTGAATTTGATACCTAAATTATGTACGCAGGAGGTAAAAAGTAATTTGTTACAAATGATCAGTTGCTCTACATTTCTATATATAGAAGACAGTTAAAGATGGCATTAACAGGTCCTCAAACAAGTATCGATCTCCTCAAAATAGTAACTGGTATATTTGGAGCAGCCTTTATCTCTTTCTTGGTTTAATTTTGTTTAGAATTAGTTGAATCAATACTTATGTCCTCAGATAAGACTCTTGCATGAAAACAAAACAAAAACTGAAACCGTTAAAAAATATTTTGCTTTAGTTTTGTTTAACACAGTTCATTTACGATTGTCTATTTTTCTTGTCATACTTCTAGCAACATAACGTTACTTAGAACCCTGTAACAATTGGCAGTCTTGTTTTAAATGTAAGGTGTTGTATTCTAATATTGTCTGCAAAAAAGGTAATGTTGAACAAACCAACCAAGGTGTAAAGACCATCATTTGAAAAAAATTACATTTTTCTATTTTTCTTTACCTTTTGATTCGTCTGAATAAAGACGACATATTGTTCGTAACATTTACCCAGTAACGGCGGAGATACTTGTAAATGAGGGAATAAATAATGCAATTAACTTACTGGAGATTTTTTCTAATGATCATTTAAAAAGGAAAAGAAAAATTAACCACTAGAAAATGAACATTTTGCTTACTGGACTTGAAAATTGACCTGTTAAGCTAAAAGCGGCGGACGTCAACGATGGAATTTTGAAATCAATTTCCAGGAAGTATAAAAGAAACCATCATTGTCTGGGCTGCGAGGAAAGTTTTAGCGATTTGCAAACGCTAAAAAAGCAATTATCAGTTTCGCATATTAATGAAATTTTCTCTTTAATGCAACCTCACAAGTTTCTCGCGGAGAAACAAAAAAAAGATCACCACAATTAGGCTTTAATACCCCAACCGCTGTCCAGTTTAATTAGTTCTGTGAAACTCGCCCAAGAGAACAGATCATCGCAGCTCACTTTCCGTGCAACAGTCTAGAAGAACTTAGCAAGTAAGTAACGCACGACTGTTTCAGATGTGGCATTGTTTGAATATTCTCCTGCTGATCTAATTGACAATTTCGAACTGACAATGCTCTCCTAAATTCTTTTCCAGGGCTTTCAAAATGCCAAAAGCTTTTCTCGTAAAGAGTCAGTCCAAACCAGGCACAGAAGACAATTATCTGTACGTTACGCCTACAGGCTCTATTAAAGGTGAGATTTTGCTCCACACCTTATAAATTTTTATTATTTTTTTATTATATTATTTTGGAAGATACTGTAAGTGGAAATATTAGTTCAAAGTACCGATTTTACGAGCCCTATTTACAGATTACTTTTTTGCCATGATTTGCAAAAATTCTATGATTAGTCTTACCTAAGGCTGCCCTTTGCTTCTTGCTTTTAACCTCCAAATCCCGAGCTGCAGAGTCTGCCACACTTTTAGTGTTCTAGATTACTTAAGAGATTCTACTAACAAGAACACAAGCTGGCCAGAGCATACTGCAAATACCAATTCTTTGAGTTTATTATTCTGCATTAGAGAGGTTATTAAACAACAATATTCCTATATAGTTTAATCTTAAACATACGGGATTGCATATGAAGAAAAATATTTTTTCAAAAATTTTTTCCGTAAAACTCTTTAGAAATGTATTAAGTATTTTTCCAAATATTTTTTCCGTAGAATTCCTTACAAATGTAGAGCAATAATATGAACATTTTGCATCACGTATCACAAATGCCTAAAAACTTAACTCAGATTTGAGCTCAAAGGCACATTTTCTGGTTAAGTGAGTCTAACTTTTCCCTGATTTCAGTAGTAATTCTCTTCACTTATCATTATTGCGCAACTCACCCGTGATCGTTATCTTTCGCAACCTTAACTTTTGTTATATAATCTAAAGATGTCTTTTGTTTAATTTAAGCCTGTCTATCATTGTATCATTGTAATTACAGTTAAATTTGCATTTTTATGGTTAATTAGTGAATACCGGGAAATTTCTAAAGGTCGACCGAAAGCGCATTTAATTCAAAATTTAAAAGCAAAACGAATAACCCAAAGTGAAAAGTTGAGTATTAAATTTTCAGTTTATTAAATAACAGAAGTTGCAAATGTCTCATATTAATTATGACAAGTCTTGACACATACCACTTTTAATTTATCTCGAATAATCTGGAAAGTTAGACCTCGTCCCGTCTTATACCTTCAGTCGTTAATTAGCAGAACCAAAACTAAATTGCAATTCGCATAGTCCGAAAAACGAACTGATTTTTTAAGAAAACTGGCGAAATACATTCTTGGAGACCCAGAACAAAATCAAATTCAACCTCGTTCCCAGGTTTCTCTCCTACCCGTCCCTACGAGTAGGAGAGAGAACCTGGGAACGAAGTTGAATCAAAGTAGGCAAAGCTTACAACAATAACAGAAGAGTCTAGGCACATTATCCTCGTGAACCGAACCACTCCTAGAAGAATTTTAAGCCGAAAAACATTTTTTGACCGATTAGAAGCAGAGTCCTTTATGACAAATCAGAAGCAATATTCTTCTGGAAAAATCCCGTGTATATCGCAAAAATCCCGTGTATATCGAAAAAGGTTTATTGCAGGTTGCTAAGTTCCGGTATGGACAAGAAGCAAGATTCCACTTTTCATATCTTTTGCTTTCTTCTCCCATGCACTATCTTTTTCTTTTTTTGCCTGGGATTCACGACAATAATAAATGAAATACTATGTGTGGAGAGAAGAACACAGAAAAAATTCTGCGCTCCAGATGGGAATTGAACCCACGACCTTCCGTACACTAGTCGGATTCTCTAACCACTGAGCTACTGAGAACTCAGTGGTGAGCAGGTCAGTTGTGGGCTGACATAACTACCGCATCGCGCAGTCACATTTTGTCAAGTGAACACACAATATTAACTGCATCGCGCAGTCACGTAAATACTCTATGAGCAATGAATAAGATATGAAATGAGAGAGACAAGGTTCACGACAAGGTGATCGGTATACATGTTTCCTCGAAAGCCCCGAAGATACTGAATATAATTATTTGAAAGGAAAGGGTTGGTAGTGCAAAAAGATTTGCATTGAATTTTCCCGTCAACTTTACATTTTTTGGGAGTTTTTCTCCGGCCATTTTGACTTATCAACGGTTGTCTACCGATGACGTCATTAGTGGTACATGGGACAGGCATCACGCCCGGGCGGTTTAGGAGTGAATGGGTTTCATAACTGACTTATTGGTTCACGGATTTATATAACTATGTTCGATTCATTTTTTTTTCATGTCAACAGCTTGTGTGTCAGAGCACGACTCAGTTGCCTTGACGGACGGAAAGCATCCATTGCTTGCTTACTCTGCGTTTTCTGCGATTGACCGGCACCCCAGCATAAACCATCCTAGCAAACCAAATTCATGGCACCCATACTACAGCCAAATCACTGATTTTCAATGGCAGACGTCTAGTGTGCCAGCAACGCATCTTCTCTTCCGGTACCAGCCACGTGAGTCGGTTATATGCTGCCCGGTTGGTCGCAAGTACGCCTTCGAACCAGCATCGTCTGAAGGTGAAAACAACTGTCACGAAATGTGCTGTGAATTGTATCCTAGAAAACAAGTCTCTGATCAGGCATCTATCCCAGCTAAAAATGCTACAATCAATGATCGACGAGTCCTTGTACACGAAACGGATGTCCGCGTTAAGCATGAAATAGATGAGGACCAGGAGGCCTTTCAAAGCAGGCCACCTGGAATTGATAACAGCCAATCAACGCTCGCGTCCTACCCGACGCAACTCTTTGCTACCAACAAACACATGAAGACTGGGTCGAGTGTATCTGTCATCTCCTGGACTCCTAACCAGGCTTCCTGTAAAGAGTGCCCCACCAAGATTTCCCAAGCCTTCACTCCACCAGTAAACAAATACAGCCAGTTGAACGAGTGTATAGATCTGGAAGGGGGCAAAAAGCTATCACCCGTCGAAGAGATGCCCAGTGAGCGTCAGTTGCTAGAGAAAGTTACCGAAGTGTCCAACAACAGTCTTAATGTAAACTGTGTGGATCAAAAAGCAAATGGCTCGTTTGAGGTGAAACATTTTCCTGCAACAGTACCTACTCGGGATCAAGACATGTCAGTTGATGGCCATCGTCCAAAGTCCAAATCCAAGCACGTGTGTGATGAGTGTGGCAGGACATTCACTCGCTCCAGTACACTGCTCACCCACAAGCGCATTCACACTGGAGCCAAACCGTACGTGTGCCATCAGTGTGGACGTGCCTTCAGACAGCTGGGTAACCTATCCCGTCATCAGCTTACCCACACAACGTCCAAGCCATACGTTTGCAAGCAATGCAACAAGGCTTTCAACCGCGCCTCTAACTTGCACACGCACATGCGCACTCACTCTGATTACAAGCCCTTCTGCTGCGATTTCTGCGGCAAGCGGTTCCACCAGAAAGTCGACATGAAGATTCATCGCTACACTCACACAGGTGAAAAACCACACAAGTGCCAGAAATGTGGGCGGGGATTTAAACAGCTGACACACTTGACCTACCACATGAGGACGCATTCCGAGGTACGCATGTACAAGTGTGAGTTCTGTGGCAAGGGCTTCAACCAAAAGGGGAATCTCAAAGCGCATGTGTACCGCCACACGGGTGAACGACCGTTCAAATGCGACATATGTGGTAAGGGTTTCACGCTGGCATCCACGCTGAATACGCATAAGAGAACACACGCCCCTCATAAGCCATTCAACTGCCTATTTTGCGAGAAGGCGTTCTATCAGAAGAACGCTCTGAAGTCACATTACATTGCATCACATCCCTTCACTGGAGGAGTTTCTTTGTTGTAAAATGTTACTTGGGCGAGTACTTAACATAGCCAAGTATTTTATGCAAATTTTAATAAGGTTTGGGTCGTGGGAAAATAGAAAATGTCCAAAAGGTGTACGGTATATGTCAGTACTTGTATACATGTATAAAAAGAAAAACCTTATGAGTGTTTATGAAAACGCAACCTCTTCCCCTATTTCGGATGAAACGTACTGTAAGCCGCAAGCCATGTAGAAATTTTCAATCTGCTATACATTTTATGATACAGTTTGATGATATGTGTTCTTTACTAAGAACACATATCATCAAACTGAACCGTTTCTCGTTTCATTGTAATAAAAATAGCCGTCAGATGTACTTTACTTTCAATGTTGTAAAAGTTCTCTTTTTTCTTAGAATGTAGTTTAAACAACAGCATATTTTCTTATCGTTTTCCTGTACGTTTGTGGTTAGTAAATAAAACAGCCAAATTTAAATTTTTTTGATGTGGTCTGAAGACAATTTGTTTTACAAAAGCAAGAGAGAAGAATAAGATCATTATTGACCAAGGTATTGACCGCTGGCTTAGCGGCCTTTTTCGATTAACAACCCAACTGAAATACGCAGACTCGCGTGGATCTCTGGTCAAGCGGTTTTAAGTTGTTACCAACAGGTAACATCGGATGAAGCCAGATTGTTTCTGTCAATAAAATTGCACGAAAAACAATTAATTCCGACTTAACCGTGTAGTATAAAATAAGATAGATAAACAGAACTGGGAACCCGAATCATTTGCTTCATAATCTACATCCATATCCACAACACAATCGAAGACAAGCTGTCAAATCCAGTAATTTATAAAAATATTTGTACTTATGCCGTATTTGAAAGCTAACCAATTCCAGTTCATTACTTTACCCTAATCACTGCAGATCTGTGCTTAACTCTCTAGTATGTGTTCCCTCCATAACTGGCGGCCTGCGCTCTGTTTTTTTTTAAAGCAATTCTAGAGGGTTAGCGGGGTTCATTTCCCGCCAGTTTCGTGACGTTAAGAGAATAATGCCCTGGTATCCAATCTGGCCTCACCCGATGTTATCTCACTATTGCTAACCGTTTGAAGTTCCTGTTCCGACCCTCTCTTTTTCCCTCTACTGATTCAATATGAAGGGTGACGGGTTCCTGGAGTAAGGGCCCGTAATTTGATTGAATTACCGGCCATAATGAAGCGGTAAGATGGGCGGACGGTTTTACACTTTGGAGCTTGCAAGTAACAATAGAAAACCCTGGATACCCAATTCAATACTTCCGACTTAAACGAGGCCATCCGTTAATAAAGTACTCTTTTTTCCTTGGTAAAACACACTGAAGATGTTTAAACCATAGATTCGTATCAAATCGCTAGACAGGCAGGGTCTATAGCTTTCCTCTCCTCCTCACGAAGACGGCATTCGATTAGAACTACCAGAGTTCATTTCGTTTTTGCTCTCTTATTTAAATTGTCAATCCCGCTGATGTGTAAAAAATAATAGCCCTTATTTGCAAGAGAAAACAAGAAACTGAAGGATTCTGGAAGATATATTTTTTATTTTTATTTTATTAGCTTCGCCAAAAAAAAAACAAACAAACAAACAGACAAACAGAAAGAACGTTGGCAGGGACACCGCAACAGCTGTGGCCAATTACGTAGTATAGTAAAACGACGTCACCGTGCAATTGTCTACTGAATCCCTGCGGTTCAAGGGCCAGAGTATTGCCCATGTACTGACTCGACTCAAGTTCTTACCACACGCGTTTCCATAAAAAGTCGAAGAAAACCGGTAACGAACCAGGTGTAGGTGCTTAAAAGGAGCCACTGCATTCCGTACAAGGTTACAATTGGATCAATTTTACTCTAAAATCCTCCCTAAAAAGTTAAGGTTCGCACACTAGGACCTACGTCATTTACCTCTTTATTTCATATTTGAAATCTTAAATACACCATTCATCTTTGTGGCTACTATTTAATTAGTACCATGTTAGTATTTTACTTTATATACAGTCACATTACACACAATACGTAACTGTGTACATGTTTGCTCCATTTACCCTGACTCGTCCCCAATCGTCTCTCACAACCTCCCTAGTGGCGCGCAGGGTATGATGGGAAGGAGAAAAGCGAGGGAGAGTCTTCCTCTCTTCTCCCTTCCCACCACACCCTGCTTCCGCCGTGCGCGTTACGCGAAGACGATTGGGAACGAGTCAGCCATTTAGTTCTGTTAAACGTCATTGATAAAGTAAAATTTTCTCAAATACCAGCAGGAGGGCGCCTAAACTTAAAAAGTAAAAGGAAGTATTCGTGAAAGCTTTCATGACAGATGAAACTAATATAAGCTTATGCCCGTTTTAAGTATGCGTCCACAGCTCTTCGTACACATTCACAAAACGAAACTGGACCGTTGAAGGTGTTTTTCAAACAGTAATATACACCTGATTCAATATAGGTTGCTTTAGCATTGGGCAAATGCGCGCTGGGAAGCTATTGCTTGGCGGTCATTCAAGGAAATCATTGTAGTGAGATTCACGTATGCCCAAATGCCCAATGCCCAATGCCCAATGCCCAAATCCTAATGACCAATTGCCAAAGCAACCTTTATTGAATTAGGCATTTACACAATTCATTTTTCCATATCATAGGCGAACTTTGGCAAAATGTTCAAAACTTCGCGGTGAAACCACCCACCTGCGGCTCGTGACTCCACTTGAGTTTTGAACATATTGCCGTCATTTCCACGGTCGATGAACAGCACGGACCATGGAAAATTGTTGTCGATTTGTTAAACAGAAACAGGCAGACTAAGAATCACTGACCTGTTTCCGGGCGTGAATTGTGGAAATGTGAACGTACTCACTGAATGAACACTAAAAATTTACAGTATATACAAGATGACATTATCTTTTTTTGTTTTATAACTCCAAATACGCCAAGAGTCGAACTTCACATTTCACCAGACTTAATACTAATGATCAAAATCTATTGCGCTCACTCATCCGCGGTAGGTTAATCACAAGTGAAGTTCCACGTTTGGCAAGGGCCTTGGCTTTAATTTAACTTTATTTTTCCCCTTTCGATAGCCTATTACTTCACTAGGTTTTCAACCAATCTCAGACACATTTACTTCAAAACGTTTCTCGGTGCCTTTGCCTGGATACGAGTTTGCTAACTTTACTCAACACTGAAAAACAGACGGGGACACACGGATGCGCAAGAGAGTTATTTAAACTCAAAGCTTAACTCAAAGCAAAAGATTCTAATGGCATGTCTAAAATTGCAGTTCAACTTAATAGTGGGAAGGCAACTTAAATATTGCAAAAGCAGACCACTTTCTAAGACACATTTGTCAAAATATCGAGCTCATGACACATCATTTTGACTCGTTGTTGAAGACAGCAGAAAGACGTAACGTGAAGTAGTTAATACA
This sequence comes from Porites lutea, assembly GCF_958299795.1. Lineage (NCBI taxonomy): Eukaryota > Metazoa > Cnidaria > Anthozoa > Scleractinia > Poritidae > Porites > Porites lutea. Next base: position 39,361,467 of record NC_133205.1, read on the forward strand.
GAGTTATCGCAAAGTCTTCACACTACGTGTCTGAAATTGTTCTTCACCATAAATTAAACACCTTTTTCGAGAAAAAAAAATATACGACATCTTCGAGCACACTCTTCTAACATATCTGACCACCTAGCTGGATGAGAGCTAGATGGCTTCCATGACAATTTCACCTGACAGACATTGCAGTCTAAGGCAACTTAGTTCCCAGACTCCTCTTCCTTCCTCCTTCACATAGAGGGGACCATGGAAACAAGGCAGGTCTTGACTCATATACTGTGACAACGCATATTTCATTTGGTAAAAACATTGCCAACTAATATTCAGCCCACATTCGGTAAATTGTGCTTACTTTTGCCTATATTCGGTAAACTGTGCTTACTTTTTTTATGAAAAGACAATAAACTTGCTCGCTTAATTGTTGGTTGCTTTGTTTCCTTGTTGTTTATTTTTTCAGTGGCATTTCAGTAGCCTTTGAATTCTGGAATTGCGTGATACAGACCAAAGTTCATATCAGGACCATTATTCCCCTAATGTAAACTGCCACCTATAAGCCCCAACACTTGTACATGTAATCCCCCCAGTTATAGACCAAGCTACCTGTAAACAAAAAAATTACCACACCCATCTCATCAAATTATAAGCCATCCACCCTTCAAATTTATTGAAATGAATTCAAAAGACCATAATCGACACTGCTATAGCTTGTTTCAAAGCACTTCCTGTTATAAGACCCCTAGGATATAAGCCCCTCCATTTATAAGCCTTTCTAAAACCCCTTACGAACATGTACAAGGTCAGGGCTTATTAGCGGCGGTTGATGGTATCTGTGTTACGTAGGTACACTAGAGCTGTTTGGTACTCCCTCAGTCCTTTTTGTTGTACCCTGATCCACCACAATCTCAGGCATTTCATCCACTGCATTCACTGGACTAACAGGACTGTCTGGGTCCTTTCCTCCAGGTCCATCTAGCGATGGCCAGCTTGTTGTTTGCTCCAGTTTTTGTAGTCTCTCATTAAGAGCCTTGAGTGCCTTTTGCCTAACAGTATAAAGCGAGAACTTTAGGTTATCGTTTCAGAAAGATATGTATGGACTATTTGAGCCCTTAATAATGCTCAAGTCAATCTCTATAAACTGAACCAGATGGGTTATGATTTACGGTCGTTTCGCCTACGACTCATTTCGCGAACGCTTGATCAAAAGCTCAAAGAACGACGACAGAGGTATACACATGTGTATCGGACTTTTTCGTGTCATGGCTGAAACAAAGAGGTATATAAATGTGTATATAAGTAGAAGACCCACTCAGTGGGGGATCTAAAAACATATGCACAAGTCACATAACGTCTCAGCTCATCAAACTTCCATCCAAGGGAAACTAATAAAATACAGTGGAGAGGGCATACTCTTGGGGTGGGGACTAACTTACTATGGGCAAAACTACTGATTTCCAGTGACACTATTTATAATGTCAATGACGGTATGTCTGTATCTGAATAGCGTATGATTCTGCATAGAAGGCCTTAAAAGGGGGGCGGGGGAAGGGGGACGGAGGGAATTCAGGCGCACCCATCCCCTTCTCGCGCACTCGAATTCCCCCTTCCCCAGGCTAATAACATATTTACTCGAATAAAAACTGCGGCGGTTATTAAAATTGTTTTTTTGGCGCTTCGAATGTGGCGTGTATTCAAGGGTAGCGCTTATTCGAGTTAACACGGCAGTGATTTTGTTACCTCTGCCTCCTGCGTCCATGACGCATAAAAATCCCCAAAGACGCAAAATAATTCATGGCCTGCGTCCCGTAGGACGCAAAGTTCGATGGATCGATCTGAACACGTTTTGTACACAGTACCTTCTTCTTTCAGCATCAACAGGATCCATTCCAGGTAAGCTGATTGTAATGGCTGATGGTGCTCCCACATCATACGTTCTGATCGGTTTGTGGCACACTTTCAGACGGACCAGAGTGTTAAATATAATGGTGGAAAGTGTGTTAACTGGTGATCTGTTTTTACAAAGAAAGAGGAAATTGATAAAAGTGATGAAACCATTCTGTCGAGGTACTTTGTCACCAGCTTAAAAAACCGGGTATCTTAAATCTCTGAAAGATACTTTGGTGAAAAAGTTGTGCGCCGTTACTTAACTCTAGAGCCCTTACTGTCCCTTTGCCGGTTTTATGCTAGAGACGTTAGAGTCGTCTGAGAAGTAAAGTCATCTTAGGATGACTGACGTCAAGTACAAAAAACGTAAAATAAAACGTCTTCTGTTAAGTGCGTCAAAACGGAGTCAGTGTTTTGTTTTTTTTGTTTTTGAGAAAACTTTTTTTTTCAATGGTACCGTCTACTTTCATGCGACCCGTTTTCACACCGGACGAATTTAAAGTGAGGCGCATAAAAATATGCGTCTCTTATTTTACTTTTCCACAGTGGCCATCATTGCAGCTGAGTCTGGAGAATACGGGTTCAACAGCTGTAATTTGAGAAGGCCTCCTATTCTTCTCAAGAAGACCTCTCCTTTACTTTGTGCCATGCACCAAAATGTTTGTAGATGAGACATAACAACCATCCAACATTGCAAATGAAAGTTTGCTTACTGTGCCGCTTCCGGAAAGAAACTTGCGCAGGAGAAGCCTTCACTCAGGTCTCCCTTGACTCCTTTTCCACGAGGCTGGTAAAACCTTAAATACACCCAGCCAATGACAGTACCAGATAAAACCATAACCAGAAGAATTATAGGAAGGATACCGATGATACACAGAATACTGTAAACAAGGACAACTATTGATGGAACATGCTGAAAGAGAGAACAATAATTGAATCAAACTTGATCATGTAACTTGAAAATGAATGTCACCACTTGTGTGGAGGACTACAGTCAATCCTGTATAAAGTGGTTACCCTTGGGGAATAGCTTAGTGACCGTTTAATACAGGTTTGACTAACGTAAGACTTAATCAAGACAATGAAATATTGAAGAAGATGGTGACAGACTGACCTCAAAGTGAGTCTAAAGTGTACCTCTTCTTGTGCCAAAAAAGAAGTAAAAGACCACTAACTGCCAAACACAGTTTATCTGTTGCATTACAGTAGTATGGTACATCTTGTCAGAATGACTATTTAATAGAGGTGAAGAAATTAAAAATAACTTCTCTGAAGAGGTGACTGCAACCGCTTAATACAGGTCAGTTTTACAGTAACTCTGGGGCTTTGGCACGTGACTGTTTATAGAGGTCTACTTAGTACAGGTTACGAACTGTATAATACTGTACAAATTTATTACAAGTGATTAACACTTTTACTTCAGTGTCATAATTACTATGGAGACACTTTCAGTGTACATCTGTAATTTATATGGTGATATTCCCCTAACTTTTGAGAGTGTGAACAAAAATCTATGATTTAAGTGACAAAAAAACAAACAAACAAACAAAAATTAATATGGGTGGCACATCTGGCATGCACTATTTTGCAGAACTCATAAAACAGAATAAAACCTAAATGTTCATTTCTAAGTTAATGATTTTCTTATATAGTTCATTTGTAGATTATTTAAGTAAGGCATATATTCATGGGCTGTTAATCAGTTTTTCATGAAAGCTGTGTTATTTGCTTATGCTGTAGCACTTTTCAAGGGCAACATCAAGAACTTTAGAATTCAATTCTTCAATTTCACTTGTTACCAGTCGGTGGAAATTTTTTGTCCTTTAAAACTTCATAAAAATGCTTTCATATTTAGGCAAAAAACCTACAAAGACCCCAGAGAGAGCACATAAAAGTAAAATAACAAATTATTATTGTTCAACATGAACTTAAAAAAAGAACAGAAAAGAAACACATCAGATACAATGTATGTCCTACTGTAAATGGCGTAAAATATATCTAACCATTAGTGTCACCCATTCTAAAAAAAATGATTCATGAACAAGGTGAAATAATCTTTTATTTCAAACCTAACATGGTACCCAGGTCTTTCATGGGGCGGACAGATACATTAATTTATTACTGCAAACCAACCTTGACGCGAAGACCAAGAGAAGACATTCCTAATTCTTGCTCAGGTTTAATTTGTTTAAAAGCAACCATCATACCAGATAAAATTCCTGTCATTCCACTAAACTGTAGAAACCTACAGATACAAAAAAGTTATAAGTAAGACGAAAACACAATATTGTTCCTGTAAATGATCTAATAGCAGGGCTGCATTTAATGGATGGGAGGCCTTTAAAAAAGAGATGTTTTATAGTCTCATAACTGTAACAAACTCAACAAAACTAAGTCATGTTCAGCAAATACATACCCACTAATTATAAATGTAGTTATATGAATACTTTAAGACTTACCACATTTGTGTGTCAAATGTTGCAACATAAGCAAAAACACAGACAGCTGACGCTAGCAGTGAGGTTCCTACATCTAAGATTAATACAAATTTCTACAAAGAAAAAAAATAGGCAATCTGAAACAAAATTGAATTCAGGGTATAGTACTTTATACCTTTAAACAGTTTGTTTACAAATTTGCATTGGCACTAAGAGAGTAATCATTGAGACAGACAGCTTACATTAAAAAAATCCTTCCATTAATTAACAACAAGAAAGTTCTTACAGCAGCATTTAGTCTCGCTTGCTTGGAGATTAGATAGAGAAATGAGGAGGCGATTAATTCAACACGAAACAGGATTTACTCACCAAAGATTTTTTATTTACTTCCTACTTCAGCGACGTTGAGTATTCTTCAGGATATTTACTTTTTACTTGTTTCTGAATTGATTTACAGTGTACAGCTGTAGTACGAGTGTTAGCGACGACGGGAAATACATCTGCAGTCGCAGGCTATAGTATATGCATGTATAAATACACCAAAATTCAAGGGCCTCAATTCCACAGAAATTACATCATTGCTAGAGATCAAAAAGTGATTTACATGGCACGTCATTTCAATCATTGCCAAAAATAAACCGCATTCTCACCACAAGATCCACTTGCATACAATCAAAGTTTACAACACCCGACCTTTGCAGTTTTGCTAATTAAGATTCTTATTTTTTTTTGACCACTCAGTAGTGTTCACTTGTTCCAAAGTAATCAATGATTTGAAGCGATAGAATTTGTGGACTGGCATGTTTCGGAAAAGCTCTAAATTTAATCTTTCCTAAAAGCTTTCTTCGCAAAACATGCGTGGCTTCGATCATGTAACGATTCTTATTCTCAGTTTCCACAGTCTCCGCTAAGAACGCCTGGCACAATGACCACCCCTTTTGTGTCCTAAATATGACGAAAAACGCGCTGCAGATTGCAGATTGCTACTTATGCAAGTAAGACTAATAATCAACAAGATTACATTGTAGGTCAGGAAGAGAAGAAAGCAAGACTCTGAGATAACATGATGTTACATAGGCAAAACATAAAATATTTACTTGCTTTATTTACATTTGGACACACACAAATGTTTTGTAAACTCTAACAACGCCCAGAAGTACACATCAAACAAAAATTTGATATCATGATATAAATGTTGTAGCTTAGATTTGTTCCAGTTTTAAATAATTTATTTTATTTCCCTGTGATTTGGGTACACGAATGGTTAATAGGGAACATAAAGAGTTTGAAAAAAAAAGGACAACATCTAATCAAGGATAAACTTTAACTACAACATTGACACAGCTGCCTTTGGCCGACGAAATTTGCTGGAAGGCTGTCTGCTTTACTGTAGTTACCCTCTGTTTACACAAGATAGACTTCAGTTATTTAAAATAAAATTTGTTTGCAAAAGCAAGTGGATAAAGAAAATGTGACCAAGGAAGGACAAAAAATGTAAACTACATTGTACCCTCTGCAAACAGAAGTGCAAGGTTTTTTCATCACTTCGGGAAACAGGATACTCAAGTACCCATCTTACTATTCTAGCATTGGATGTATGAAAATCTCTTGTGCTTGATCTTGCACTTTCACCTGTGTTTACATCACGCATATTAACTAGATCTTCAGTGTATTTACCAGAAATTCAAGTGCTCCCCACAGGGGTTCAAGTAGCTGACCACAAAGCACAAGCACTGCAATATCTATTAGCACCTGAAAAAAAAACAAAAACAAGCACTTGACGTTAAAAAGAAATATTACCAAAAAGTGCAGAAGAAGCACGGATGGGAATAAACTCAAGAGGGGTCTTAATTTATTTCATGGATTTTACTCAGGTACATGTTAACTGCAGCTCACTTTTTTTTTTCAAGTTTGTCTCAGTTTGTAAGAGGGTGATGTTTTTATATAAAGCGCGCACTGTTTTTGTCAAAAATTTTATTTTAAAAATCACATTTACTGTAAACAGACAAAACCATTAAAAATACATGTGGTTATGGTGACTTAACCTCTAAAAGTGATGACAAGAAACTGTTGCTCAAACTGTGCCAGCTATATGTAGTTAAATGGTGTTGTACAAGAACAACTTATCAGCAAAATGGCATCACTTTTGCATGACTTTGTCAACACATGAAAAAAACTACTCTCTGTACAAATGACATAAGTTAAGCATGTATAAAAACTATTGTTTGCAGGAAGGAGGCAACAATTCTTGTGCAAGCTGGAATTAGCAGTGTGCCTACCATTAGTCAGAACTTTGTTTTAAGTATGTTCTTTTCATTGTTATCAATTTTTTCATGTACTCATGGTTACACAGTTATGGAGCCATGCTTCTCTTGGTTGTTATAACTTGTACAAACAGTATTTTCAAAGTATTATTTAACTAACAAAGACTTGAGATGTATCAAAACAAGCAAAAAGTATCATGATTGATCTTTTTAAAAATAACTATGAATCTCATTTAAAGTAAATACAAGGAGTTCAAGTGCAATGTAGTATGTGTTATATCTTGAAAATTAAGATCAGAAAGGCTAGTGCAACCCCTTTAATATGACCACCTCATAAATCATGGTTCAATGGATGCATAACAGGATGCTACTGAAAACACAGGTTATTTTTAGAGACGATTTTGGTGATTCAATCTTTAAAATGGTTAGGTTGAAAGCAGGCACTTACATTCCATATTCTATACTCTGTAAAACCTCCTGTAATTAATGTCCATACTCTAAAATGAGGTGGAATAATGCTGAAGAAAACAAGAAAAAAGGAAAATTAAAATACATTCTACAGCTGTATGTGTAACAAAAATAAAAAAAGGTTAAAAAACCTATGGGAAACTAAAAGCATATAGATACTAACACAATGCAATTCTTCTACACATAAACCTGAGAAAGACATGTACAGTAACTGTAAGAAAACATGTTCAGCACCTGAGCATAGCAATTAACCCTCATACATCAATGCAACGTAACTTCAGCAGGATAAGTAACCAATACAGTCAATTCCGGTCATTGCGAACACCCTCAGGACCGTGGTTTTACGTCCGTAATAGCAAGAGTCAGTTATAGTGGGGTGGGCAAAAAAAAAGTGCTGTTAACATACAATAACATTACAAATAACATGAACTACGTTTGTAAGGTTTTCTTAAATCTTTAATGTGTGTTAAATGTGCTACTTATATGCAAATAACAGCACAATTAAGTAACACTTGCCCATGTTGTGGTAACCCAAAATATCTTGCAAGACTGAACAAACCTAACAGCAGTACAGAAACTGCTAGGCAGTCGTTGAGAATGGAACACGAGGGCTTGAGCTCAGACTCCCAAAGAGCCAGGAAGACAAAAGTGCAAGCTCAAGTGAAGAAGTGAGGACAGTGATTGTGCAAACAATTTTAGGAATAATTTATTGATGTGAAACTGAATCTTTTGAAATGTACTTTGGCAAATGATGAACAGCAGACTGTAACTTTACATAATTATGTTGTATGAGAAGTACAGCATGTCCACTTTATCGAAAGTCAGAACAATAAAATTGTCACTTTAGTACCAAAAAAGTGTCCGTAAGTCTGTAATAGCGGGAGTCATTTTCAGTCAAACCCCTATAGATCTGGCCAGAAATCTGAATTTTGTCTGTAATAGTGAACGTCCGCAATAGCGAGGTGTCTGCAAGGCAAGTGTTGACTGTAGTTAGCATAAGTGATAAAACCTGAAATTTAGGAGCGACTGTTCTTCAAAATAAAGTCTTGAAAAGACGTTTTTTCCTTTTATTAAACAGACAATGTGGATTTAGCACAGTCTGGACAGCATGTAACCTGAGAAAACAGACACCATTTTATCCCACAAAATTAACTCTGAGAAATGACTGCAGAAATTCAAAACTGATGATGTGTCCCCTTTCAGATCTGGGAGTGCTTCTGATTGGTTGATTCATTCCTCAGATGTCATTTCATGGGAAAACCAGTAGAAAACCAGATGAAGGCTTACACAGCTTCAATGCACATTGTAGGACTTAGTATTTGTATTCAGCATAAAGGAACCATTGAATGTCACTGAGAAACTATCCTATTTGCAGTCCAGTAGTTCAGTTATCATGTGCTGCAATTGGCAGCAAATATCTTTGCACATGGCGTGCAAGACCTCATTGAGTTCTATGCTACGATAGCTAGGCATTTAAATTTTGCCTTTCCAGACAGTGTATGTAGAATTTTTTCTTTGCTTGTTGTTGTTGTTTTTTTTACCTTTCTAAAAATCCCAGTTGGGAGATGGGAAACGAAATAGACTTATTATGGGCATGGTCAAGGCAGCATATAAGCTTACAATGTAATTAAACCAACAAGTGGACAAATTCAAAAACTTGGTGAATCAATAAAGCTTGTTATGATAAAGCTGAGTGCTACGAAATGAGGTATTAAGATTTCCGGACAACTCCACACATTTATCATGCATGCAGCAATTTCATACTACATTTTTTGGATAATAGTATGAAATTACTGCACAAAAAGGTTTAAGGCACTATCATCATATGAATAGAGTCGAAACATGTATGCATAATATATGTATGGAGATGCGCGGAAATCTTAACCAAAGTAAAATTAGTAAAATTCATCACACGTGTAACTTACTATCCAGGAGTAACAGCTAAAGCAGCATAAACAGTTGAATCAATGAAAGTCAAACAGTAGAGAAGACATACAGTCGCACAAGAAAACTTCACTACCACCGAAGCATCACCCAGCGCCTTATTTATCTGTGCCTAAAAGAAAACGTAGTAGCTTAGAGAAGATGCTCAAGCCGTTTGCAGTAAATAATTGCAGCAGAAGAAATACATATTTTAAATTACCTTTAGTTGATCGAAGTTGATGGTCGCCATTTTGTTTTGTTTGACCAATACGCAGCCGCAGTAGTGTAGATGACGAGTCAAAACATGACGTGCGCTAGGCCCAGTCTTCTCCATCCTTGGAGACGAACTTTGAGAGCTAACTGAATTTGCCGGGTGAAGTTCTTGTTATTGATATTCACTTTTTTGTTGTTTCTGCACCGATCACCAGAATTCTACGAAATCTGAGTGTTGTCAGCGAGTCTACTGAATAGCTTCACAGTAATAATGATCCTTATTTACTAACAAAATTTCTCAATTCTTTGCCAAACGTCGGAATATCTAGCTACTTTGAAATGGGCATCTCGCTGACATTTCTTTACCAGTAGTCAGAGCAAAGTATACGAAAAATGCTTCGCATCAGCTAACTTTATTTAATTTACAAACCTAACAATCACATAGACCGGACAGTCCATATCGAGAACTCCTTTGCATGTAAATGTCCAGGGGTAAATGTTTGTTTCCGCAGACGTATTTGAATGAGCTTTGCTTTATCTTGTGCAGCTTGTTGCTGAAGCCGACATCGCTTATGTTTAGGTAGAAAAAGAAAACACTTCATCTCAAGGTTTTGCCAGACTTCAGATTGACGTTCAAGAGCAAAATGTTTGATTTACTACGCTTGATAACAACGTGAAATTCCCTTCAGCGCTCTTTCCCTCCATTTTTGTTTACCTTTTGACTTTTGGTTAACCTGAGATCAGGCTCTATTTTCGTTTCGCTTTGAAAATTACATTGGCCGTTAGAGAGAGTGTATGAGAACCGCTAAAATTGGGCCTGATCTCAGGTTAACTTCTGGTCTACTGCTCATGCTCACATGGTCAGCCAATGAAAAATCGAGTTGAAACGGATTATCCCAGAGGTTTTGTTGCCCGTTCCGCTGCACAATGGTAACGCGGTTTCTCGGAACGATATTGAAGATAACGTTGGCCAACCTTGTTCCCAGCTTCTCTCTCCTACCGGTCGAGAGCATTAGAATTAATAGGCTGATTTAGCAACGGAACGGGAACGTCAGTTGACGAAGGCGCGCACAAATCAAACAACTGGCTTTGGCTTGACCAATATTGAGCACAGGAAGTCGTGTTTAGTCCTTTCAGCGCGCTTTCCCGTCGTCAACTGGCGTTCCTGCCTGTTGCTAAATCAGCCTAATATTAGGATTTGGACAAAACGCGCGTGAAATTATTCCCTAACTTCACCCGTCACCATATCATTTGATTACACATACTAATTTTAGAAATATACGAGCACTGCTAGTAGCATATTGTGCTACTTTTTCGAGCATAATCCTTCAAATCCTTTGGGACCTAGCCTGCGTGGCAGGCGCTCGAAAGGGAAGGGAAACGAAATTACTTTCCTTTCTCCCTCGCGCGCCCAAATTCCCCCTTCCCCTTTTAAACGCCTGCCGCGCAGGCTATTTGGGACCTGAAAGTAAAATGGGGCGAAATTCGGGACGGGATGCGGGATGCCGAATATAACCATTGGGATTACAGGATTGCGCGAAAATTCTGGTCGGGATGATGGGATTGAAGAATCCTATCGAGGACACTTCCTTATAGAAGCCGGGGGCTATTAAAATGGTCTATTTTCGTAAAGTAAAGAACTCAAGTTAAATAAAACCAGCTTGTCTCGTTTCGAAAACTTAGGAGAACTCAGTGATGAAATACCTTGGATAATCTCAAGATATCTACTATCCATACGTGCAAGCCACCACGAACTGGCTCATTTTCATTCGAAGAAGTTGAACAGTAGGCCAGTAGTTAAGAGTCATCAGTTTTGTTTCGCGCCTACAACAGCCTCCACATGTCGGATTTTGCCACGTTTTGCCCTTGCATCAGTGATTTTTTTTTGTTTTAGGGAGGTAGAGCGATGGTAAAACAGAGGTGCACAAAAGCCAGTTACTATTTATTTATTCCTTCATTTATTTCTTTCTTTCATTATTTCACTGCAGTGTTTTTAGAGATTTCCAATAATTCGGCCTAAGGTGGAGCTAAATCTACCCTTCATTAGAGTTGATTCTTTTGGATAGAGCCACTTTTTAAAAGATAAAAGTCCAAAAATTTCGAGTTATTTTAATTACATAAGTGGTAGAGCTAAAATTAGTAACTTCAAATAAAGGATAAAAATAACTCCATTGTTAATAAGAGATATTTTAACTTCAGATTTGAAGTAAACATTGAGTAGAACTGAACCCCTAAAGATGAATTAATTTGTACTTAAACTTTTTAAGCTTTTCTCGAAAATTTACTGTGACTGCATTTTTCGATTTAAACCTTGAAGGCTATGCTTGTTACGTCTTGGAGAACTCTAATTTGTATGTTTTTTGTTATT